>NW_023311335.1:0-9762 GCF_011077185.1 Oxyura jamaicensis | reverse complement strand
CGCGCCCCCAGGATGTTCCCGCAGGGCCGGCAGCCCGTGAGTAGCGGGGCCGGGCGGGGCGGGGGGGGCGCGGCGGGGCCGGGGGCGGCCTCACGCAGCGGCCGGGGCCGTGTGTCCACAGCTCCCCCCCCGGCCCCTCAAGTTCTCGGTCCCGGAGACGTGCGAGCGGCTCAAGGAGGAGTTCCGGCTCCTGCAGGCGCAGTGCCACAGGTCGGGGGGCTGGAGGGGCGTCCCGGGCTGGGGGGAGGGGGTCCCCATGGGGAGCCCCCCCCCGGTTTCCGCCGACTGAGCTCGGTTTGGGGGCGCGCAGGGGACTGCGGCGGCGGCGCCGGGGGGAGCGGGGCGCGGGGAGGGGGCGGAGCGGGACCCCTCGGGCAGCCCCGCCGCGGGTTGGGGTCCCCGGGGCAGCAGCACCACGGTGGGCGGCGCGGAGCTCCCCGATCCCGTGGGGGTGGGGGTAGGGGCTGGGGGCTCGTGAGCGAGGCCGGGGCCTCTCCCTGCAGCCTGAAGCTGGAATGCGAGAAGCTGGTGAGCGAGAAGACGGAGATGCAGAGGCACTATGTCATGGTGAGCTCCCTGCTCGCCCCCTGCCCCCCCAAATCATCCCTGATGCCGAGCTCCGAGGCTGTCCTGGGTGGGCCGGGGGCTTCCCCGAGCCCCCCCCTGCCGGAGGCGCCTCGCTGGGGCTCTCCTGGATGCTTGCCCCGGGGCACAGGGGTTAGGCAGGAGTTGGTCGCAATTCCTGGCAGCAGCTGGCTGCTCTGCCATAGCTGCTGATGCTCTGTGCTGCCTGAGCCCAGGAGCTGTGCCAGGGGGATTGTTTTTTTTATTTTTTTTTTATTTTTTTTCCTTTTTGGGCATTGTGAGACCTCTGTCCTGCCTCTCCCAAGGAGGGGTGCTGGGTTCGATACCCTTTGGCTGGGGCTGCGGGGCACAATGCACGCGGTGCTGGAATGGAGCTGGTGGATGTTGGCACCAGCTGCAGGCAGTGCGGGCTGGGGGTGGCTGTGGGAAGGAAGGGAAGAGGATGGGAGCTGCAGGACAGAGCAGCATTTCCTCTCCTTCAGCACCTGGCATGACTGGCCCCTCTGGTGAAACCCACCTCATCTCATCCCAGAGGCGCGGGGACCTAGACCCCAACCCCCTGCCCGGGTGATGACAGCCCTGTTGGTGGGGCTGGAGCGTCCACACGGGGAGAGCTGCCTCGGGGCGGCTGCACCGGGCTCACAGCACAGCAAGGGTGGGTGGCGATGGTTGGCTGTGGGGCCGCGGGGAGCTGGGACCCCCGGCAGCAGCGGGAGCTGGGCTGGGGAAGCAGGGCCGGGTGGTGGGCCAGCAGCCCTAGGCAGCTCCTGAGCTGGCTCTACTGTGATTTTGCTTTCAGTACTACGAGATGTCCTATGGGCTGAACATCGAAATGCACAAGCAGGTAAGTGGGGAGGATAGCAGGAGCAGGGGGAGAGGCTGCCGGGAGCACAGTGACTGCGCAGTGGCACAGGGCACGGCACAGCTCTGAGCAAGGGTCTGGCCTGTGAAGGGGTTCAGTGCTGTCAGGTCATGCAGCACTGAGTCCTGCAGGTGTCTTGGGATGGGGCTTGCTCCCCCTCATCCCAAAGCACTTCTGAAAGCGTGTGGCTGTGGATCCCAAATCCCTGTGCAGACGCCTCCCCGCTGCAGCTCCCTGGGGACCCAGGCTCAGGAGGGAGTGTGGAGGAAGCAGCAAGAGCTGGAGCCCAGAGGCAAATGAAATGGATTGTCTTTCTTTTATTTTCTCTCCTTCTCTCCTTTTTTTTTTTTTTTTTTTTAATCCCCTTTTCCTTTCCTGAAGCCAGAGAAGTATTTTCACCCTTCCCTGGTTCCCCTTTTGTTCCAGCGTTAATTTGCTTTCCCTCTTCAGATTTATCAATCCAGTCATCACGGGCTCTCTGCCAGGGAAATTAGTTTGGACCAATGCCTGACAAAGTGGCAAGTCAACTGCCATACTTCTCCAGCTGGCTCAGCCTCTCCGAGTTTGCTCCTTTTGTTAGCAGGAAGGCTCACAGAGCCCTCGAGCACGTTCCTGCTGGCCCCATGCGCTCCAAGCTCCAGTGGGGCTGGGAGCCAGAGGTGGCCCGGTTGTGCGCGGCTGGTGACGGGGCCATCGGGTGACGGGGGGGGCAGGCAGCTGGGGAGGGGGAGCCCCCTGCCCTGAGTTGACACCAGGCCCTGCCTGGGCAGGGGGTGTCTGGAGCTGGGGGTCCTTGTCTCCTTGGACCCCTGCTGCAGGGGGATAAAAGGCCTGCAGGGCCCTATAAGGGGAGGCTGGAGCAGCAGCTGGGGGTGACCTGGGTGCTGGGGGGGCAGCCTGTGCCCTCCCTGGGACGCAGGCAGCCTCAGGGAGCAGCCTGTAAATGTTCCCTTTGTTCTCTGTGGCTTTGTGCCTGGTTTGACCTCTCTGCAAGGCTGTCAGAGATTGTAGGAAACCTGAGATGAGAAAACACTTCAGAGCAGCCAATCCCTCTGCTGGCGAGAGCCAGGCTGGGTTCGAGGGCTGGGCGGGGGGGGGGGGGGGGCAGGTTTTCCGTGGGAAACATGGCTGGGAGGCCAGGCTGGAGGCTTCGGCCCCTTCTCCGGGAAAGGCTCCTTGCCGTGGGGGGGCTGGGGGCTGCCCTGCCTGGGGAGGGTGCCTCAGATCCTCTGCATTGCTCTGCTGCTGCCTGCCAGGACGGGGACAGCCAACGTGCGGGTGGGTTTCCCGGTAGTGCATGTGGGGTCACCTGGAGAGAGGGTGGGGGGCTGGAGGAGGGGTGGGGGGCTGGAGGTGGGGGGGCTGGAGTCGCTGTGTGAATTCTGTGCCCCCCTGCTCCCCTCTGGCGTCGAGCCCAGTGCTCAGGGAGAGGAAGCAGGATGCTGATGGCCCAGCGCCAGCGCTGGTGGCTCGGCGCGGCTCTCCCTGCCAGCCTGCGGCAGCCCGCGAAGCTGCGCTGGGCTCAGGCTCAGCGCAGCCAACTGGATGCAAGGGGCCGAGCGCAGAGCTCGGCTTGGCCCAGCTCCATGGGTGTTTGGGAGTTGGGTTCCCTCCTGTGTGTCCAGGGGGACCCAGCAGCCTGGGGGGGGTCCCGCAGCCCTGGCAGTGGCCCTCCCTTGTCAGCAGCTTGGGAAATCCTGGCAGGGCCACACAGGCGGGAGGATTTGCGCAGGGTGGGGAGGGTTTGGCTGCGCGGAGGCAGCACGTGTCCCTGGGGTGCTCGGCTGCCCCGCTGGGGGGCTGGGTGTGCTGACGGCCCCGTGGCTGCACTGATACCTGCCTCCTCTTTCAGGCGGAGATTGTCAAAAGGCTGAATGCCATCTGCGTGCAGATCGTACCGCTCCTGACACAGGAGGTGAGCAGGGGGGGCGTGCACCCAAAGGGTGAACCTGGGCCAGGCCGAGCACAGGTCCCGGGCTGGAGGGGGAAGGAGGTCTGCAGAGCCCCGGGGTGGCTGGGCAGGACGTGGGGCCGCACGGTACCCCAGCCAGCAGCACTGAGCGCCCTCCCTCCCCGTATTCTTCATCCCAGCACCAGCAGCAGGTCCTGCAAGCGGTGGAGTGGGCAAAGCACGTGACGATGGCGGAGCTCAACAGCATTGTTGGGGTGAGTTGTGCTGCCCAGCTGGCGGGGGAAGGCTCTGTCCTACTCCAAGCAATGTGCTGTGAAGATGGGAGAAAGTCTTTAGTGTTCTGACGAGCCCAGGGCTGGTCTCCAGCGGTGGCTGGGGTTTGCTGCTGGGTAGTGAAGAGGGCGGAGAGCCTGCGGGATTGTCGCTGGCCTCCTGGACCAAAGCAGGGGGGAGCTCAGCTTGGGTCCTCCGCTGTGTCTCAGGGATTGTGTCTATGGGGAGGGGACACCTGCAGTGCCCTGGGTGGGAAGGGGCAGGCACTGTGACCCTGCCGTGCAGCCTGTATGACTCTGCTCCCTGCTGGGTCCCCGTATTGTGCTCATCTCATCGTGCTTTGCATCACCGCTCACGCAGAAAGTGTGGGGGCACCAGGTGTGTCTGGCATGTGGCTGCCTCCTCCCGGGATCGAGGACCGTTTGCTCTTTCTTTTCCAGCAGCAGCAGCTACAGCACCTCTCCCACCATGTCCCTCCTGTCGCGCTGACACCGCACCCCTCCAGTGTGCAGCTGCCCAGCCTGGCAGGGGCCAGCAGCGCGGCGGGGCTCCTGGCCCTCTCAGGGGCACTGATGGTACAGTCGCAGCTGGCTGCCAAGGAGGACAGAGCAGCCCAGGATGGAGAGAGCAGAGGTGAGGGGCCGAGCACAGCTGGATTAGCCCTTCCGAGCTTGGCTGAATCTGTGCTGGGCGGACTGCTCAGAGGTGCCTGTGCGGGCTGGGAGGAATTCTGCTGCCTGCTCTGCCTCTTCCCCAGGGCTCCCTGATGCTGGCAGCCACTCCCTGGGGCCAGGAGGAGCGGCAGGCACTGAGTGACAGATCCAGCTAATTAAGTATCTGCAGCCCTGGGAGGCTGGCTCTATTTTTGGCCAAGGGAACAGCTGCCTTGCTGTGACGGCTCCCAGGAGCTCCCGGGGGGCGGCCATGTGTGTAGTGGGGCTCTGTGCCCGTCCCCTTGGGGACCTGGGTCCTCCCGTACCCCTGAGTGTTCTTAGTGTGAGGGTGCCCCCTCTGAGGGGCAGCTGGGCAGGTGGGAAACCCCTGCCACAGAAAAACCCTTCCTGCTTACACCAGGTAAGTATCCATAGCCCAAAGCAGAGGGTTTACAGGAAAATTATGTACTACACCTGTGGTAGAAACTGTGGGAGGCAGGGGGTTGCGGGAGGGAATTCAGAATGCATGGCCGTGCTGAGAACTTGATGCTTGGTAAACCGTGCTAATTCCTCTCCTATCAGGATCATAAAGTGCTTTACAAACATCATCAATATTTAATCATTGTTAAATCAGTTCTGTGAATGCTGCTGGCAGGCCCAGGCCAAGTTACCAGCAATGCCCAGCACTGCTGGTGGCTTGTTCCTGAAGTGCTCACCGAGGAGCCAGCGCTGGGGGCTTTGTGGTGGGCAAACGGGCGCAGGGTAAGGTCTGTGGGCAGTGGGGGCATGCTGCTGCGGAGGCTGGTGGGGCCACGCACCCCCACTAACAGCGTCTTTCCCTCTCCTGCTCTGCCTTGCTGGTGCCGACCTGTCCGGCCAATGGTCCTGCTGCTGCATGGGCTACAGAGCACAGCCCCGGCCAAGTAAGTCATGGCAGTGGCTGGGGGGGCACAGAGCCTGTCCTTGGCCCCCCAGAGCTGCTGCTGTCCCGTTTCCCGCCCCCCCCCGAGCCTCCCCGGGTCACTGTAGGAGGTTGTGGCAGGGCAGCACACAGTTTGAGGCTTGGCTCGTTCCCCTTGTGCCACCCCTCACACCTTCCCTCTGCTGCTCAGAGCGTTTCGGCATCCCCTCCGGAGAGCCCCCCCACCGAGGAGCAGACAGGGGGCGCAGGGCTGAAGCAGAAGTGGGAGGAGAGGGACCCGGCTGGGCATTACGTGAGTGCTGCAGTGTGGGCATGGGGGTGCAGGGGCATCACTGCCAGCCCCAGGGTGCAGAAATCCTGCAAGGAGGCACGAAAACAGCCAAAAGCCCCAGGGGAATGGGGTGGGCAGCCACCTGCAGGGCAGGCTGTCTTGCAGAAGTGATGGGGGGGTGGCAGAACCTGCCTGCTGTCTGCGGTGCTGCCAGGCAGAACCAGCTCTTATCCAGCCACTCGCACCCCTGACCGAGCCTTCCTGGGCTTCTCCCCTGTGCAGGATAGCGATGGAGACAAGAGCGACTACAACCTGGTGGTGGACGAGGTAAGCCCAGACTGCTGCAGGTACCGAAGCCTTGCAGGATACCAGGCCCAAGCTCTGAGCATTGGGTTCGGGACTCTGGTTGCTGAGGTTGGGGCTCATTGGGCTCCTGCGCTGGAGCAGCCGGCCGGGACGTGTGCTGGCCCTGGTCTGATGCGTTCCTGCCAGCCAAGGCTGGTTCTGAGTGTGGTGCTGGGGGCTGACGGCTGTGCCAGCCAGAGCTTGGCTTTGCCAGCTGCAGACTTGGCTCCGCTTCGCAGCTTCTCAGCGCCTCTCCTGCAACATCCCGTGGTAAGCCAGGGCGGGTGCCCCAGGGACGTGGGCTCGCTGCTCACGCACGTGGTGGTGGTGGGAACAGGGGTGCGCTGAGTGGTCTCGGGAGGCAGTGGTGCAGTCCAGCTGCCAGGCCCTTCTGGTGCAGCCTTCCCCAGCCACCCGGGCAGGTACACCAGTGCTTCAGCCCAGCCCTGATATTCTTGGCAGAAGTGATGTTTTTGGGGACATCCGTTTTCCTCCCAGGGAAGACTGGGGAGGGACAGCACATGTTTTTTTTTTCCTCCTGTCACTTCCCAAGAAAATACAAGCTCTGGAAGGAACATCAGCTGGGATTTCTGCAGAAAATGGCACATTAAGAACTGCTCAGTGGTGTAATTGTGGTGATAAAAATCACAGCCCTGATTGAATGGTTATAGGAATAAAAGAGCTGACGGGCAGCCTTGCCTCTGAAGCTGCTCCTGTCTGCCCTCCCATGCAGAGGGCCTGCAGCTCCCGCTCTCCAAAGACCCCTTCTCTCCCCAGGACCCCCGCTCTGAGCCCAGCAGCTCCAGTTGTGCACCCAGCAGCCAGCTCCTGCCAGCCCAGGACATGCCCGAGAGCCCTGCCTCTGGTGGTGCCTCCGGTGCCTCCAGCCGGAGCGTGACCCCCCTGCGGCTGCAGGACCAGGGGCTGGTAAGGGGCAGCGCCGGGGCAGTGCAGGCCATGGGGCGGCAGGGCTTGTGATGGGGAGGGGTTGCTCTGGCGTGCTCAATGCTGAGCATCCAGCACTGGGGGCAGAGGTCAGTGCCGGCAGGAGAGGTTAATTGTCTGCTAGGCGAGGGCCCAGCTCTGCAGGTATTTTCCATCTGGCTGCGTGCAGGATTCCCTAGAGCTGCTCTGAGCAATTGATTTTTTTTATTATTTTTATTTTTCCCTTCCCTTCCTCCTCACCAAGCACTGGCCCAATTCTCAGATTGAAACATCAGCGAGGGGGAGGGCCAGCTCTGTCACCCCTGGCCTTCCCAGCCACCGCAGGGAGCCCAAAGCGATTCGTCCTTGCCAGCCCTGGGGTCAGGAGCTGGCTGCGGGTGTGGGGAGCAGCGAGCGGCTGCTCCCCAGGACAATCGGATTAGAGCAGACAAAGCGCCCTGAGCAATCTGCCAGCACAGCACGCAGCTTTGCTCTGTTATTAATTTTTTTTTTTTTTTCTTTTGCTGGTGTCGACAAAATCCCCAGGCAGAAAAGGAAGAAATAGGAGAGGCAAGAAAAAAGAGGCCATGGGGATGGGAGAGGCTGGTCACTCCTGAGCAGTCCCTGGCCCTGCCACTGGGCTGGGACCCCCAGGCAAGGGCAATGTCCCATGGGGAGCAGCGGAGCCGTGCCCAAAGGGCCACTTCCCACAGAGGCTTGTTTGGGGGCGTGCTGCCAGCAGTTGAGGCTGCTCCTCCTTTGCTTTGCAGCCAGATCCCCCAGCCTCCACGTCCTCTGTGTCCCCTCCGCCCCGCGACACTCTCACGCCTGGCCCGGGGCCAAGCTCAGCCACGCTCCTCCGGCAGCCTCCAGCCAAGGTGCTGGCCACGGACACCACCGGTGAGCGCCTGTGAGGGCTGGGGCAAGCAGTTTGGCTCTGTGTTGTCAAACGCGCAGACCACAGCAAGTGTGTGTGCTGATGCATTGCCATGTTGGTGCCTGCTGAAGCTTTCGGGGCAGGCTCAGACCACACAGAAGGTTTTGTGCCAATGTGGGGAGCTCTTTGCTATGGGAAGCTGGAGGTCATTGTCTAACAGGTCATGAGTTTGGTGCTGCTGCATGAAGCTGCATGCATGCTTCAGGGCCAGGCCGCATTGGGATTGTGGGAAGCAAGGATGTGGCCGGGGCCTCATACTGGTGAGGCTCGGGTAGGGCCAAAGGTGCTGTGAGTAGCTGCCACCTCCTGAAAGCACAAGAACAGGGGTTCAGCAATGGTGTTGGCTGATCCTGGGCCGGTCACACTCCCTCCTCCTGCCTCGCTTTCCTTCAGGACGTTTTGGGAGGAGGAGGGCTGAGGCCTGGGGGACAGCTGGGCACCTGTCCAGCCAAAGGGCACAGGAGGTGTTAGAAGGAGGACAGATAGCACAGGGGAGGACTAAAGCCAGACTGGTGATGTTAATTCCTTGACTGGGCTGGAAAGTTACAGAGGTTTAGCAAAAAACAATTTGGAATCGATTTCAATAACCCCCAAAGCCCCAGCGGCAGAGACAGCGGGGCTGGCGTTGGGGTGAGGCCAGAGCAGGGCGGCTGGGCCATGCTGCAGCCCCACTGGGACATGGCCATCTGCTCTCCAGACTCGTGCCAGGCCTACAGCTGGTGGAGCTCAGGGGCCACCCCCCTCTGGTCTTTGCTGCCCAGGCCTGAGCCTTCCTCTTCCTCCTCCTCCTCGAGGGGTGTTCCCTGGGCTCAGGGCCGGGCACCCTTTCCTTTGGCTCTGCTCTCCCTCTGCGGGCTGGGACCAACAGCCACGTCTCTTCTGCAGCTCTGCACAGCCCTCTGAGCATCTCCAGCCCCTTCGCCACCTCCTTTGGGCTGGTGCCCCATGCCGCCCTCAACGGTGAGCTCACGGCCCCTGGCATGTACGTGGGCATCCGCCTCCCGCCACAGGTCAGCAGCGCCATCATGTATGGATGCTCACCGATGGTAAGTTGCCAAGGGACAGGCCCTTGCTGCTACTGGTGCTGCTGGCCCTGGTGCCTGTCCCCACGGTGCCCACACAGCTGCAGGGAGCTCATCAGGGGCTGTCCATGGAGATGGGGTCCCTGCTTGGGGGGGCGCTTGGTTTGGGCAATGGAGGCTGCAGTGCCCTCCAAGAAGCCCCCACTGGCCCCGGATGTTTGTGGCTGTGTTCTTGGGAGCCCGCTGCTCAGCCTGTGCCCCTTGCTTTGTGCAGGTGGCTTTCGAGTCGCACCCTCACCTGAGGGTTTCCACGCTCCCGGTGTCGCTCTCCACTGTCCCTGCAGGGAAGCCGTAAGTATGGCTGCAGCAGTGAAGGGGCAGGCTGGGGGTGGGGGTCTCACTCCACAGCTGTGGCCAATGCGTTTGTTTCATTCCAGCTGTTTACTGACAAACAAGGAGCTGGCTGATTACAGCTGATTACATTCCCTGTTAGCCAGACCACTGCAGATGCCCCCTGCCCGGTGGGAGCATGGCTGAGGGGAGAGCATAGATCCTGCACCCCGGCTGCCCTCAGGGATTGCTCACTTCTCCCATCTGTCCTCTTGCAGTGCCTACTCCTTCTACGTCAGCACCGACGGGCAGATGCAGCCAGTACCATTCCCCCCTGATGCCCTCCTGGGCTCCGGCATCCCACGGCGCGCGCGGCAGCTCCACACTCTGGCCCACGGCGAGGTGGTCTGCGCCGTCACCATCAGCAGCTCCACGCAGCACGTCTACACTGGGGGCAAGGGCTGCGTGAAGGTGTGGGACGTGGGGCAGCCAGGCACCAAGACAGCTGTGGCTCAGCTGGACTGCTTGGTATGGGGTGGGCAGCAAGTGATGTGTTTTTTTTTTCTTTTTTTTTTGGGGGGGGGGAGAGAATGCGCCCCTGGAGGGGGTTCGGTCCCCCCATGGCTGTGGTGCTGCAGCCATCGGCTCCTTCACTTGCTAGTCACTGTGCTCACCATCTAGAACCGTGACAACTACATCCGCTCCTGCAAGCTGCTCCCCGATGGC
>NW_023311334.1:0-6739 GCF_011077185.1 Oxyura jamaicensis | reverse complement strand
CTGCTGGCCCTGGGGCTCCTCAGGCAGCACCACTACACACACACAGCACACTGCTCTGCTCCCAGGACATCCCATGTCCCACACAGCCTTGCCTTAGGCCAACATTTCTGGGCAGGTCTGAGCAGCCATTCCTGCAGCCCCTGCCCATGCTGCCCTCAGCCCCCAAGCTGGCGCTGCTGCTCTGCAGAACGAGGGGGCTGTGGTGTGTGGGGCCATGGGGGCAGTCTACAGGGCTGTGCTGGTCAGGCTGGGAAGGCAGAGCCAGCTGGTGGGGGGCACTGCCACTGCCTGCCTCCCACCCAAGAGAATCACCTCCCTTGACCTGCTAGCAAAACTCTACCGAATGCAGCCCAAGGTACCATTGGCCTTCTTGGCCACAAGGGCACACTGCTGACTCACGGGTAGCCTGCTGTCCACCAGGACTCCCAGGTCCCTCCCCTCAGAGCTGCACTCCAGCAGGACAACCCCCAGCCCGTACTGGTTCATGGGGTTTTTCACACCTATGCGCAGGACCCTGCACTTGCCCTTGTTGAACTTCATGAGGCTCCTCTGGGCCACACCCTCCAGATTGTTGAGGTCCCTCTGAATGGCAGAACAGCCCTCTGGGGTATCAGCCACTCCTCCCTGCTTTGTGTCATCAGCAGACTTGCTGAGGGTTCCATCCGTTCCATCGTCTGGGTTGCTGATGAATAAATTGAACAACACTGGACCCAGTACTGACCCTTGGGGGACACCACTGGCTACAGGCCACCAACTAGATTCTGCACCACTAAGCACAGCTCTCTGAGCTCTGTCGTCCAGCCAATTATCAGTCCACATCACCGTCCACGCATCTAGGCTACAGTCCCTGAGCTTGTTTATGAGGCTGTTATGGGAGATAGTGTCAAGAACCTTGCTGTAGTCAAGGTAGACCACATCCACTGCTCTCCCCTCATCTACCTAACTAGTCATCTCATCATAGAAGGATATCAGACTGGTCAAACATGACTTCCCCTTGGTGAATCCATGCTGACTATTTCTGATCACCTTCTTCTCCTGCACATGCTTGGAGATGACCTCCAGCATGAGCTGCTCCATCACCTTTCCAGGGATGTCAGTGAGGCTGCCTGCAGTTGCCTGAGTCCTCCTTCTTACCCCTTCTGAACACTGGCATGATATTGGCTCTCCTCCAGTCCTCAGGCACCTCTTCTGTTCTCCAAAACCTTTCAAAGATAATGGAGAGTGGTCTAGCAATAACATTGACCAGCTTCCTCAACACCTGTGGGTGCATTCCATCGGGACCCATGGATTTGTGGATGTCAAGGTTCCTTAGGTGATCTCTGACCTGATCTTCAACCAAGGGGAAGTCCTATTTTCTGCAGACTTCCTGTCTTGCCTCCAGGATCTGAGATTCCTGAGGGCTGATCTTAGTAGTAAATACTGAAGCCAAAAAGGCATTCAGCAACTCTGCCTTCTCCGTATCGTTTGTTAACAGGGTACCCACCCCATTCAGCAGCGGGCTGACATTTTCAAGTCTTCCATTTTCAACTGATGTATTTGGAGAAGCCCTTCTTGTTGGCCTTGACATTCCTTGCCAGATCTAATTCTAAATGGGCCTTCCTTGTCACATTCCTGCATACTCTGACAGCATGCCTATCTTCCTCCTAGGTGACCTGTCCTTTTTTCCACATCCTATAAACTTTCTTCTTCTGTCTGAGCTTCACCAGGAGCTCCCTGCTCATCCATGCAGGTCTCCTGTCCCTTTGCTTGCCCTCTTGCTCATGGGGATGCACCCATCTTGACCCTGGAGGTAGTGATGCTTGAATACTGACCAGCTGTCTTGGAATGCCCTTCTGCCCAGGGCACTAACCCATGGAATTCTTCCAAGTAGATCCCTGAAGAGGCCAAAGTTTGCTCTCCTGAAACCCAGGGTCGCAGTCCTACTTTTTGCCCTGCTTCCTTCTCTCAGGATCCTGAATTCTGGCATACCATGGTCACTGCAGCCAGGGCTGCCCCGACCCTCACACCTCCAACTAGTCTTTCCTCATTCATCAGTACAAGGTCCAGCAGCACACCTCTCCTTGTTGGCTCTCAGCTCACTCTTCATTCACCCCTAGGCAGAGCTCCACACATTCCAGTTGCTCTCTCACATAAAGAGCAACTCCATCACCTCGCCTTCCTGGCTGGTCTTTTCTATAAAGCACGTAGCCTTCCATGACAACAATCCAGTCCTGCAAGCTATTCCACCATGTCTCCGTGACTGCAATGAGATCACAGCCTTGCGACTGCATGCAGATCTCTAGTTCTTCCTGTTTGTTTCCCATAGTAGGTGCAGTAGTATACAAGCGTTTCAGAGAGCTGAAATGCTTCTCTCGTGCTGTGTGTGTATGTATAGAAACACTTGAGATGCCTTTCATTCAACTCAGCCCTTTGAGGGGCAGACCCTGCTATCGCTGGTATTACTCACTAAAAGGCAAGGGTGCAGAGCTTACCAAGAAGGCTTCCCTTTCCCTGTCCTCTGCCTTCTTGGATTTCTGGGCTGCTTCCTTCCTGGTCTGCTTCCTCTTCTGGGTCCCCAGGTTCTTCTTCCTCCCACCCCCGCTTCTATTTCCTCACTCTTCCTCTTTTTTTCCCTATCTCTAACTTATGCTCCTAACACTAACACTCTTTCACATCCTACTGTTATCTGCTACCACCACCACCCCCAACGTGACATTTAGCGTGATTTGGGTGCAGAGTTGGCTACTATAGTCACATGTTTATCATGTATTTTATTCAGCTCATTATCGTATTCAGAGGTGTTAACATCAATATTCATTTTACAAAAAATCGTGCAAAAGCTTTCCCTCTGGGCACTGTAGCTGTCAATATTTTGTTCTGCTGCCAAACAGGGTTGTCCTGCCACTAGAACACTCCCTCCTTCAGCCGCCTCTCACACCAAGCTTGTGGATCACCATCTTTAAGTTTATATAAGAGAAAGCAAGAACAAGCTGTTCAACTCCCCTTTGCCAAGTGTTGGTGCTTATCAGTGACACAAACATGTCTAACTACTCTGTACACATGGAATATCCTGAGTTGTAAGGGATTCACAAGAATCACAGAATCCATGGAGCACATGGATCATAGAGTCCACACCATTTCCAAAATCTTTTGGGGTGATTCAGTAGATCCACTAATTTCACTAGAGGAATAGCAATTAATTCACCAGACTCCTTTCTCTATGCCTGCTGTGTTACCTGGTGTAGCAGAGCTCTTCTTTCCCTGTAGAAGGGAATGAATAATGTAATATCTTTGTGAAAAACACTATCACAACTATAGCAAAAGAATAAGAATTAAATAAATAAATAATATATTTAAAAAAATAAAAATAGAACATCAGGGCTTGTAACAAGTTACATTATGAGTGATATGCAGAAGAAAACACAAAGTTCAATGCCTCTGAAAAACATCCCATCATCAGTTTCCACACTGCATCCTTGAGCTCCTGGTTCCTCATGCTGTAGATGAGAGGGTTCACTGCTGGAGGCACCACCGAGTACAGAACTGCCAGCAAAAGATTCAGGGAGGAGGACGACATAGAGAGGGGCTTCAGATAGGCAAATGTGCCAGTGCTGATGAACAGGGAGACCACAGCCAAGTGAGGAAGACATGTGGAAAAGGCTTTGTGCCGGCCCTGCTGTGAGGGGATCCTCAACACAGCCTTGAAGATCTGCACATAGGACAGCACAAGGAAAACAAAACATGAAAAGAGTAAACATAAAGTAACCACAACAAGACTAACTTCTCTGAGGTAGGCATCTGAGCAGGAGAGCTTGAGGATCTGGGGAATTTCACAGAAGAACTGGTCCAGGACATTGCCTTGGCAGAGGGGGAGGGAAAGGGTATTGGTAGTGTGCAGCACAGCATTGAGAAAAGTACTGCCCCAGGCAGCTGCTGCCATGCTGACACAAGTTCTGCTGTCCATTATTGTCCCATAATGCAGGGGTTTGCAGATGGCAACGTAGCGGTCATAAGCCATGATGGTGAGGAAAGAAAACTCTGCTGTGATGAAGAGACCAAACATAAAGATCTGGGTAGCACAACCCAAGTAGGTAATGGCCCTTGTGTCCCAGAGGGAGTTGGCCATGGCTTTGGGGACAGTGGTGGTGATAGTGCCCAGGTCGAGGAGGGCGAGGTTGAGGAGGAAGAAGTACATGGGGGTGTGGAGGTGGTGGTCACAGGCTACAGCTGTGAGGATGAGGCCGTTGCCCAGGAGGGCAGCCAGGTAGATGCCCAGGAAGAGCCCAAAGTGCAGGAGCTGCAGCTCGCGTGTGTCTGCGAATGGCAGGAGGAGGAACTCAGTGGGGAAGCTGCTGTTGGACATTTGCTGCCTCTGGTCATGTTTGCCTGTCCATGGAGGAAAACATGGCGGGAAGTTAGAGAGCAAAACCTAAACATTATTTTACAGAACCTATGCAACATAATACACTGCCTCTTCCCTGTGAAGAATGCATTCTTCTGCCTTTAGATTTGGGTTTCATTGCATGTGTGCCACCAGGACCTTGTTAATTTTCCATGGACTCTGGAATGATCAGTACTGCCCTACACTGTACATTAAAGACCACCAGAAACTTACCCATTATCATTGACTTTATGGTCTCTCACAGCATGAAAATGAAAGCAGAGAGTCTCAAGAGTGCCTTTCATTCAGGTAGCGCAGGCATTGGTCTTTCCTCTCAAGGATCTCCTCCAGAGATGTCCTGGGTGTGCTAAGGAGCTGTGAGCACCCTGACCCAGGAGCAGCCTCTTGGCACCAGCTTCTCCCTGCCCTGCCCTGTCCTGGCCATGATGGTGAGGAGAGAAAACTCTGCTGCGATGAAGAGAGCAAACATAAAGATCTGGGTAGCACAACCCAAGTAGGAAATGGCCCTGGTGTCCCAGAGGGTGTTGGCCATGGCTTTGGGAACAGTGGTGGTAATAGTGCCCAGGTCAAGGAGGGCGAGGTTGAGGAGGAAGAAGTACATGGGGGTGTGGAGGTGGTGGTTGCAGCCGATGGCAGTGAGGATGAGGCCGTTGCCCAGGAGAGCAGCCAGGTAAATGCCCAGGAAGAGCCCAAAGTGCAGGAGCTGCAGCTCGCGTGTGTCTGCGAATGGCAGGAGGAGGAACTCGTTGGGGAAGCTGCAGTTTGACATTTGCTACCTCAGGGCATGGTTGGCTGTCCAATGAGGAAAAGACAGATGCAAGTTAGGTAGACTTCTGTGAGCAAAACCTATACCATGTTTCACAGAACCTTCCTCAGCAAGACACACTTGCTCTTCCCTCTGAGCTCTGTTTTTTCTAAGAGTGCCTCAGGGACCAGGCAGATCCTCTGTGAGATCAGAAGTCAGTCCTACTTTACAGCATCTGGGAAAGAGCACCAGGGATGGATCTCGGATGCACACCGGCCAGAGGCATCTCCTTATTGGCAGATCCTGAGCAGGACATCCAACAATATTTCAAGAAACAGTGATGGTGGTTTTGGTGCACTCTCTAGGCAAAAGGATGTGGAGCGAAATTGTGAATTTCCTCAAAGACTGACAGACCTTTCAATGCAATGTTCTCTGATCATCAGTCATTCATTCAAACCTGACAACTCCATTCCCATCCCCCCGAGATAACCTTCAAAAAAGGAAAGTGAAGCAGAAACCCCAGAGAGTACCTTCCCTTCAGGTACAGAAGAGGTTGGTCTCCCTGGTGAAGAATCTCCGCCAGACATGCAGTGGGGGAGCTTTGGAAATGTGAGCAGCCTGATCTAGGGAACAGCCTCGGGGCAGCAGCAGGACCCTTCCCTGCTCTGTTGCAACTGCTTCCTGACCTTCTACCCACAGAACCCTGGGCAGCTCCCCGGGCAGGCTGAGTGCTGAGCCTGGCAGGCAGCAGAGGCCCTGCCCCAGCACACAGCCCCTGGGGCACAGCAGGGACCCTGCTCTGCACCACAGCCCTGGGCGCCCCTGCCTGCACTCCAGCTTCACAGCCTGCAGCTGGCCCCGTGAGAAGGAACCCTCATGTCCTGTCCCTCTGAAAGCTTTGGCAGGTAATCATTGATCCAGGGAACATCCCTGTCCTCCACTATGGAGAAGCCAGGGCAGCCCCTGTGACATGTCCTACCAACCAGGAGAAGTGGCAGCTGCTGGAGAACCCTCTAGGATACTGCATCTGCCTTCTTTCTCACAGACACTTACCCTGTTCAGGGCTGTGAAGGTTTCTCCAGCACTGAGCTCTCAGCATCCCCCCTCCACACTGCCTTTAACATCTCCCTCCCTTCTCTCAGCCACCCTTGTCCCCTGCAGGCAGTGCCCCCAGCCCTGCTGCTCTGTGCAGAGGAGCTGCTCCTGGGCAGAGCTGTCTCTCTGCAGTGCTGCCCGCTTGCCAGGAGCTCCCCTTGGGCCCAGGAGCCCGGCCCAGCTCAGCAGCACAGGGAGCTCTTGACACGAGGGAACTCCAGGGAACTGATTTTGAATCAGGCTGAAGCAATCCCTGATGTTCTCTCTCTCAGCTGAGGAGAGACACTTACTTCTAGGAGTGTCATTTTGCCTGTCACGAGGAGTTTCATCACTGAATCACCTTGTCCTCTTCCATTTTTAGGCAGGACACCCAGACTGTGACTGGCAGGGATCACATTTTCCCAAGCTGAGGGAAGTGATCACAGTGAGTCAGTTGATGCATCTCATTCTGAGTTTGATGTCCTAGGGTTGAAATGGGGCCCAGAACCTTCCATACAGCCACAAACCCACATGATTTA
>NW_023311333.1:4472-7919 GCF_011077185.1 Oxyura jamaicensis | reverse complement strand
AGGACAAATAACACGACCGCAACAACCGTCTGCAACAACCATCTGGTAGATGGTTGTCCACAGCCCTCGGATTCCACGGTCGTCTTCCCTAACAAATGAATCCTGGAAAAACAGAAAAGATACGCGTCGTGCCCACAAAAGCCTTTGGGGAGACTACTGAAGGGAAACCAAACCAAAAAACTAGGAACGGCAAGCGGCGTGTACGTCGGTTTTGTTAACGGAGTAACACTAACGTGCTAGAAATGTCCTCGTCCTTTGCCCTCTACCTTGAAAATGTCACCCCATTCTGTCAGCGTTCACCATCAGCGTTTTCTTGTGTTTTTAAAAATTTTCACGTGGACAGCTGAGGAAAACATTCTGAATCCCTGTCATCGAGGGAAAAGAGGAGAAATTAAAATAGAGGGATGAGGGGGGAAGAAGCGCAGCCATTCCCTTCCTCGGTAATACGAGCAAAAAGCTCAGGCGCTCGGAAACAACGTGCTTTGAAAGGTAAAACACATAAGAAACTGCACGTTATTTAATCTCAGCTATAGAGTCAAGCGTATTTGTACCTGCTCGTTTATTCATCTGGCAGTTTATTTTGCTACAGATGCTACAGAACTTAGAAACTGCAAGGTTACTACTACCTTTTGTAACCGATGCGACCTTTGCTAGGAATAGCTATCTAAAAGAGCCAACAAAATCCCCTTTGTCGACAGCCATCTGAACTTTTATCGTCTAACAAGAGCCCTACAAACATCCCCCGGGATGCTCAACTTCGGAAACTTTCTGTTCAACTTGAGGCAGAACAAGCCCTTACCCTGGAAACCTTCACCTGGCTCTCCACTGCTGGCAGAGTAGCACTCGGATACTGTCCAGTGTGCGCTGCAGCCTACTGGCTTACGCGTATTTCCTGCGGCCTACCTCGATATGCTCACAGAGAGACCCATGAAAAATCCACCCTTTCGTTCAGAAAAGTAGACAAATACATACATACGACATGGTAAGGAAGGAAAGCTGAACACGGGCTGCGGTCCTTTACCGAGGGGCAGATCCAACATCAGCACAAGGAACTTTGGGGCACGTGAGCGATCACCTACACCAGCCATCGGGACAAGCCAAACGCATGCACACGAGCCTCGATTAAAACAAACAAACCAACAAACCAACAAAAAACAACAACAACAACAACACACACATTAAGTTCCTTTATAGCTTCTGGAAGTAACAACCTACAGCTTAGATGCAGTTGGATTGCATCAGCTTAGGGACTGCCTCCTTCAAAATGCACAGTGGGGTGGGGAAACCAGTCTCCAAAAACTGTTGCCCAGAAGGAGAGTGTTGCCTTCTCCATAGGTGACATTCTTCCAAGCATCGCCCCGTTCATGGATTTTACCAGCCCCAACGGGATGGTCCTGCAGGCATGAGTCGGGTACGCTTCCAACGGGGTTTATTTGATGCTGAAGTAAGTTTTCTGCGGGTACGAGAAACGCAGCACGAGATGGAGAGTAAGCTGCGGTACCGTCTGCAGCACAACGCTTGTGCGATATTGGACCTGAGGGGACCGGGCAAAGCCTGCAATAATCGCTGAACGGCTGGGTAAGTAGGGAGCCCTACGGGAAAACAGAGCTCACGTTCCGGGAAGCTCTTTTCCCATCGAGAAGAGGACCTTTCCTATTCAGCGTCTTTAGGCTACTTCCTATTTGCTTTGGCAAGTTAGCCTTTGCAGAAGCCAAGACATTTATAACTGCCAAGCACCATTTATAGTTCTTGTTCTCTGACGACAGGGAATTGCACTCGGGGCACTAGTTAATAGGAAAGTCTGGCTCTGTTTCACCCAAATCAAGTACCTAAACCACGGACAGGAGTCTGCAGAAAGTATACTTTCAAAAGCCAATTTAAAGAGAAGGATAGTACTCACTTTTCCAACATTTCTGCAACGACTGGGGCAAAAAAGGCTGAACCAGGGACGTCTCTGTCATCCCCTCTAGGATTTAGCGACTTCATACAGTTATGGGTCAAATAAAACACACGCACACACAGGCACACAACATACAAACATTAGAAACAAAACACAGGACACAAGGGGAGGAGGGGGGGGGAGGGGAAGACTCCCAGAGGGAAGCCCTACAGCAACAGCAAGTCAGAACAGGTGTTCTGCAGCAGAACCGAGGAGAGACTCGAATGTTCCAGAATCGGAATCACAGAATAATCTAGGTTGGAAGAGACCTCCAAGATCACCGAGTCCAACCTCTGACCTAATGCTAACAAGTCCTCCACTAAACCATATCCCTAAGCTCTACATCTAAACGTCTTTTAAAGACTTCCAGGGATGGGGACTCAGCCACTTCCCTGGGCAGCCCATTCCAGTGACTGACAACGGAAGCAGTGCAAACCGCGTGGAGGAAAAACAAAAAAACAACAACAACAAAAAAAAAAAAAAAAAAAAAAACACAACAACAACAACAAACCACCGGTGAAAGCAGCAGAAAAACGTGTCCCACGTTCGTCTCGGAGAGGAAATAACTGCCCTGAGCAACGTGCCCTTCCCAGGGTGAACCCAACGTGCCCAGGGCCTTGGGGGCAGGCAGAGAAGGAACCTGTGACTCTCAGCGTGGTGTCTCCCGAGAATCGCAGCTTACTCCAGGTCTTCTGGTCTCACAGGATGAGGCAGAGGTATAATTAATTCCTTCTCCATCTCTCCGGAAAGAGCTTTTCTCCTGTCTGTGACAAAGGAGAAAAACGTTACGATTGTGGGAGTCATTATACAAAGCCACGCTCAGTGACTTCATGACTACAGTTACGATCGTTTTTAACCAAAAACACCTCCGTCGAGATGTTACCACTGCAAACGTAGCGCTGCACAAAAATTCAACTCAAGAGGAAGGAAAGGGCAAGCTAAAAGGACGAAGGACGTGACCAAAGGCACCCGCAATAATCACCTGGTAGATGGCTGTCCACAGCCCTCGGATTTCACGCTCGTCTTTCCTGACGAATTCATCCTGATTGCCCATCAGCAATCGGTAATAAGGTTTATTAATCTTCCTACGTTAAGTCTGCCGATTTTGCCCTCTATCCTCCCACTAATCCATTCAGAAGAGGTATTACTAAGATCAACTTAAAATACGTCCTTTCTCTCTCTCTGGATATACACAGATATATCTATAAGAAATAATAATTAAGCAAAACAATACAAATCACAGACTAATAAGGATTCTTCTGGTGGGGATTAAATATTCCTAAACACCCCCCCCCGCCCCCCTTCTCCCACTTCCACGGGGTGTTCCCTGGAAACACTCCAATTCCGGGTAATCCAATCCCTTTTACTCATTAACGCATTAAGAATTCTTCTAAGGAGAAGAACGGTGAAGGTTGACAATGGATAGTTATAACGGTTTTACCCTGAAAAGTCTCTGTTAACGCAGTCTCCCCGGTATCAGGGCTAACTGATGCTTTTACCCGGGTACG
>NW_023311333.1:0-4462 GCF_011077185.1 Oxyura jamaicensis | reverse complement strand
CTCTCTCCACGTTCACAATCTCCTGCTCGGAAGGGATGGATCAGGACCCTAACCCTAACCCTTAATCCTTATCCTAATCCTAACCGTAAAACCCCAACCCCCTACCTGTCCCCCACCCCAAAACCTCCGCGGATCTAACCCTAACCCTCAACCTAATCCTCACCCTAGTGACTGAGAACTACACCTCCCCGCATGCCAAGGACACCCAACATGGCTACCTTCTGGGCGGCCCTTTTCCCTTTTCTGGGAATGCTGGGAAATGTAGTCCTGGGATTCGAACTAGCTATGCAGCCGTAGTGGGAGTCCGTGGAATCCTGGGAAATGTAGTTCAGCGGCAACGGGCTTCCGGACAGCTGTGTGAGGTGCCCAGAGCATGCCGGGAGGAGTAGTTCTCGGGTACTGGACTTTCCGGGACGCCACGTTGGGTGCCCATGGCATGCCAGGAATTGTACTCCTGGGACTCTGGACATCCGGGGGCCCATGCTGGGAGTAGGGCGAACCTCGGGAAATTTATTACTACGGCACTGTTCTTCCGGGCAGCCGCGTTGGGTGCCCAGAGCGTGCCGGGAGGTGTGGTTTTCGGTCACTGGACTTCCCGGGCGCCACGTTCGGTGCGCGGGGAACCCTGGGAAATGTACTTCTGCGGCACTGGGCTTCCAGGCAGCCATGTTGGGTGCCCAGGGCATGCCGGGAGGTGTAGTTCTCGGGTTCTTGAGGGTTTCTACAGGTAGGGTTTTTAAGTTTTTGTACCCTCCACTCACCAAAGATGGCGGCAAGAGGCGCCCGCGGCCGCCACTGCGCTGGCGCTGCGGCTTGCCGCCTGCTGTACCCTCCACTCGCCAAAGATGGCGGCAGGAGGAGCCCGCGGGCGCCCGTACGCATGCGCTGCTGCTTGCTGCCTGCTGTACCCTCCACTCACCAAAGATGGCGGCCGGAGGCGCCCTCGGGAGCCACTGGGCATGCGCCGCTCCCCGTACACTCGACTCACCAAAGATGGCGGCAGGAGGCTTCCGCGGGCGCCATTGTGCATGAGCCGCTCGCGGTACACTCCACTCACCTAAGATGGCGGCCAGAGGCGCCCTCGGGAGCCACTGCGCATGCGCCGCTCGCGGTACACTCCACTCACCTAAGATGGCGGCCGGAGGCGCCCTCGGGAGCCACTGAGCATGCGCCCCCCGCGGTACACTCCACTCACTAAAGATGGCGGCTGGAGGCGGCCGTTCGGAGCCACTGCGCATGCGCCGCTCGCGGTACATTCCACTCACCAAACATGGCGGCTGGAGGCGGCCGCGAGCGTCACTGCGCATGCGCCGCCCTCCGTACACTCCACTAACAAAGATGGCGGCCGGAGGCGCCCTCGGGAGCCACTGCGCATGAGACCCCCCGCGGTAAACTACAAGAACAAAGATGGCGGCCGGAGGCGCCCTCGGGAGCCACTGCGCAAGCGCCGCCTGCAGTACCATCCACTCACCAAAGATGGCGGCAGGAGGCTTCCGCGGGCGCTACTGCGCATGCGCCGCCCGCGGTACACTCCACTCACCAAACATGGCGGCTGGAGGCAGCCGCGGGATGCACTGCGCATGCGCTACCCGCGGTACACTCCAGTCACCAAAGATGGCGGCTGGAGGCTGCCGCGAGCGTCACTGCGCATGCGCCGCCCGCGGTATACTCCACTAACAAAGATGGCGGCCGGAGGCGCCCTCGGGAGCCACTGCGCATGCGCCGCCCTCGGAACACTCCACTTACAAAGATGGCGGTCGGAGGCGCTCTCGGGAGCCACTGCGCATGCGCCGCCCGCGGTACACTCCACTCACCTAAGATGGCGGCTGGAGGCGGCCGCGGGATGCACTGCGCATGCGCTGCCCGCGGTAAATTCCACTCACCTAAGATGGCGGCCGGAGGCGCCCTCGGGAGCCACTGCGCATGTCCCGCCTCTGGCCGCCTGCAGACCCGAAGCCTCACCAGCAGGGGGCGGCAGAGGGCGCCCGCGGCTGCCACCGCGCATGCGCGACTTCTCAACGCCTGCAGTACCCTCCGCTCACCAGCAGGGGGCGCAGGGAGCGCCCGAAAGCGCCAGTGCGCATGAGCTGCGGCTTGCCGCCTGCTGTACCTTCCACTCACCAAAGATGGCGGCAGGAGGCGCCCTCGGGCGTCACTGCGCATGCACCGCCCGCGGTACACTCCACTCACCAAACATGGCGGCTGGAGGCGGCCGCGAGCGTCACTGCGCATGCGCCGCCCTCGGTACCCTCCACTCACCTAAGATGGTGGCCGGAGGCGCCCTCGGGAGTCACTGCGCATGCGCCCCCCGCGGTACACTACAACAACAAAGATGGCGGCCGGAGGCGCCCTCGGGAGCCACTGCGCATGCGCCGCCCTGGGTACACTCCACTAATAAAGATGGAGGCCAGAGGCGCCCTCGGGAGCCACTGCGCATGCGCCGCCCTCGGTACACTCCACTCACCTAAGATGGCGGCTGGAGTCGCCCTCGGGCGTCACTGCGCATGCGCTGCCTGCAGTACTATCCACTCACCAAAGATGGCGGCTGGAGGCTTCCGCGGGCGCTACTGCGCATGCGCCGCCCGCGGTACACTCCACTCACCAAACATGGCGGCTGGAGGCGGCCGCGGGAGCCACTGCGCATGCGCCGCCCTCGGAACACTCCACTAACAAAGATGGCGGTCGGAGGCGCCCTCGGGAGCCACTGCGCATGCGCCGCTCGCGGTACACTCCACTCACCAAAGATGGCGGCTGGAGGCGGCCGCGAGCGTCAATGCGCATGCGCCGCCCGCGGTATACTCCACTAACAAAGATGGCGGTCGGAGGCGCTCTCGGGAGCCACTGCGCATGTGCCGCCGCTGGCTGCCTGCAGTACCGAAGCCTCACCAGCAGGGGGCGGCAGAGGGCGCCCGCGGCTGCCACCGCGCATGCGCGACTTCTCCACGCCTGCAGTACCCTCCGCTCACCAGCAGGGGGCGCCAGGGAGCGCCCGAAAGCGCCAGTGTGCATGAGCTGCGGCTTGCCGCCTGCTGTACCTTCCACTCACCAAAGATGGCGGCAGGAGGCGCCCTCGGGCGTCACTGCGCATGCGCCGCCCGCGGTACACTCCACTCACCTAAGATGGCGATAGGAGGCGGCCGCGAGCGTCACTGCGCATGCGCTGCCCGCGGTACACTCCACTCACCTAAAATGGCGGCCGGAGGCGCCCTCGGGAGCCACTGCGCATGTGCCGCCCGCGGTACACTCCACTCACCAAAGATGGCGGCTGGAGGCGCCCGCGGGATGCACTGCGCATGCGCTGCCCGCGGTACACTCCACTCACTAAAGATGGCGGCCGGAGGCGCCCTAGGGAGCCACTGCGCATGCACCCCCCGCGGTACACTACAAGAACAAAGATGGCGGCCAGAGGCGCCCTCGGGAGCCACTGCGCATGCGCCGCCCTCGGAACACTCCACTAACAAAGATGGCGGTCGGAGGCGCTCTCGGGAGCCACTGCGCATGTGCCGCCGCTGGCCGCCTGCAGTACCGAAGCCTCACCAGCAGGGGGCGGCAGAGGGCGCCCGCGGCTGCCACCGCGCATGCGCGACTTCTCCACGCCTGCAGTACCCTCCGCTCACCAGCAGGGGGCGCCAGGGAGCGCCCGATAGCGCCAGTGTGCATGAGCTGCGGCTTGCCGCCTGCTGTACCTTCTACTCACCAAAGATGGCGGCAGGAGGCGCCCTCGGGCGTCACTGCGCATGCGCCGCCCCCGGTACCCTCCACTCACCAAACATGGCGGCTGGAGTCGCCCTCGGGCGCTACTGCGCAAGCGCCGCCTGCAGTACCATCCACTCACCAAAGATGGCGGCAGGAGGCTTCCGCGAGCGTCACTGCGCATGCGCCGCCCGCGGTACACTCCACTCACCTAAGATGGCGGCCAGAGGCGCCCTCGGGAGCCACTGCGCATGCGCCCCCCTCGGTACACTCCACTCACCTAAAATGGCGGCCGGAGGCGCCCTCGGGAGGCACTGCGCATGTGCCGCCTCTGGCCGCCTGCAGTACCGAAGCCTCACCAGCAGGGGGCGGCAGAGGGCGCCCGCGGCTGCCACCGCGCATGCGCGACTTCTCCACGCCTGCAGTACCCTCCGCTCACCAGCAGGGGGCGCAGGGAGCGCCCGAAAGCGCCAGTGCGCATGAGCTGCGGCTTGCCGCCTGCTGTACCTTCCACTCACCAAAGATGGCGGCCAGAGGCGCCCTCGGGAGCCACTGCGCAAGCGCCGCCCGGGGGTACACTCCACTCACCTAAGATGGCGGCCAGAGGCGCCCTCCGGAGCCACCGCGCATGCGCCGCCCGCGGTACACTCCACTCACCTAAGATGGCGGCCAGAGGCGCCTCTGCGCATGCGCTGCCGCTTGCTGCCTGCAGTATCGCTGCCTCACCAGCAGGTGGCCGTAGACGGCCTCCACGAGAGCCACCGCCTGG
>NW_023311332.1:0-4667 GCF_011077185.1 Oxyura jamaicensis | reverse complement strand
CCAGGACGTGCAGCTGCGTGGCCCTGCAGCCAGAGACTTACCTTGTCAAGGGCTGTGCAGGTTTCTCCTGCCAGCAGCTCTCAGCATCTCAGGGATACCACTGGTGCCACATATAAAATCACACCCAATTATTCTAAAAAGTTACAAATACAAAAGTTTGAATGATTTTTGCTAGGGAGAGTTATATTTTCCTTATCTCCTTCTACAAAAGCACAAGCAGTTCTTAAACGCACACACCCTTGACCAATATATACAAGCAGAGTCTTTTGACTAGTATTTGGATGAATTTCAAAGTGGCAAACACCTTGCTCAGTGTCAAGACATACATCCTGAGCATCAATTGTATCGCTTTAACAAATAAATCCTTGTTGTTCCTGCGTAATACATGATTCCAGATTTACAGACTGCCATTTCCCATTCCCCATCCATACCCATGTTCTGTGCTCCGAAGGATAGAGTACTGTCTTCTCATGGTTTAATCCTAGTGCAATGATGGGGAGGATAACATAAACTGTGAGCAGCACAAGCACAGTACATCAAAATGTAACATTGTATTTTCCCAGAGCAGCACAAGCAATGAGTGTTGTCTATATATTTATTCTTAATCAGTAACTCTCTAATGTCTAATTCCATGTTTCAGTGTCAGGCATTCAGTGTCAGGCAGTGTCAGATTGTAAAGTAGGTATGTTTATTCAGCGCTGGGCAGCACGGGGGTAGTCCCACCAAAGTCATGCGCAACAATTTGCTTGCTTGCATTCTCTTATCCCCTAAAATACTACAGATGCATTAAGTTTTGCAACACACCTATGCATATTCATTTCCTGGCTCCACCTAGCCCTGCTTCGTATGCTAATTATCTTATCAGTCCTTCTGCGCTTGCGTAGTGCTTTCTGGTGGTCATCCAGGTGGTCGTCGGGATGAAGTAAGATGTCTTCATCAGAGCTGAACTTTGCACCTTATCTTCTTGCGCATGCTCTCTGAGCCCTTGGTCTCAGTCCAAACCGTAAGGTTGGTTTGTCTTGGTTCCCAGGGTCCGAGGGCCCCCTGTTATCTAGGCACCTTGCAAGTGTGACTTTCTTTTAGTCCTCCTTATTCCTTCTGGGCATTCTTCTCATGCTGAATTTGCACGTACATTTCGCATCTTCCCAGCGCAGCACAAGCACAGTACATCAAAATGTAGCATTGTATTTTCCCAGCGCAGCACAAGCACAGTACATCGCAAATGTAACATTGTATTTTTCCAGCGCAGCACAAGCAATGAGTGTTGTCTATATATTTTTATTTATTTTATTTATTCTTAATCAGTCACTCTCTAATGTCTAATTCCATGTTTCAGTGTCAGGCATCTCCTGGGAGCAAGTGGTAGCCAAAGAAACTTTGCTCGAATTTTTCCCCAGTCTTCACTGCAAGCAGGGTCAGGGGAGTCCTTCCAAGCCAAGTTCCCCTTGGGGTGCTTCCCAAAGCAGTGCTGGTTCTTTGGTAGCAGTCTGGGCTGCAATTAAGTGAAGGACCCAGAAATCCACCAAGCAACCAATCCATCAAGCCAAAGTCCTTGGAATGCATCCGCTCCCAGCGTGGCAGAGGGATCTTGTTCCGCCAACAGCTGAACGTCATGTCAAATCTGACTGCTTTGACCCATTCTGCTTTGTTGCTGCCTTCAGGTAGGGGGGATTTTTGGAGAAATGCTGGCTGGAGCAGTTAAGTCCCGCCAAGCTAAAGACAGTCAGCTCTGTATAGTATTCTTTGCTCTTTGGTACCAGGGATGGCAAGCAGCCGTTGTGTTCCACAGGAGAAGTAGATGCATTTGATCATGTCTGTATAAACAGTTTGGGATGAAATGCACTCTGTCCAGTTGATCTGTTTTTAAAAATCAAAGCACATAATCTCGTAGCTAGATTAGATTTGTGTGCAGAATGTCAAATCAGCAACTCAGGTTGGAAAGATCTGCCAAGGAAAACAAAGGGGTACTTCCCTTTGTCCTTATTTTTCATGCAAAATTCCTCAAGATGCCATTTGTCCTTTCCTTTGTGCCCCTTGGCAAAGAGAAAGCCAAAAGGGCCCCATGGAGGCAGCGGTGGTTCTCTGGCTGTAAGCGCTGTCTGCCTGAGCTCCCATGAATTGGAATGGTTCCCTGACTCTGTCATGATCCTCCTGGAGCATTCCCTCCATTTTCCTTTTCCTCTGGACACTGAAAGAAGTGGCTTTGGAAGTTTCTTGCAGCCCCTGATGACATGCTTCTGGCCCTTCTTCATGCAACAGTTTTGTTTCCTCATGATTCACTCAGTTGCTGCTGACAAGATGCATCTTGCTTGCTTTTGCTTTCGTCTTTCAAAGCTCAGAGCCCTGCCCGAGTTTGGAATCGTTGTGCCTCCCAGCTGGGTTGTTGGCTCTTTCTCATCCTATTTGTTGACTGCAATTCATTCTCCATGGAGATTTTCTTGTCAGCTTGTCCCAGTCAGGATGCTTGGAGGCATTGTCCCCTAGAACACTTGTATGCCTTGATGCTTTGTTCCGACCTTCCTTTCGTCTCAGGATTTCACTGCGAAGTGTTGGCAAGCTTTGTCAGTGTTTGAACCCATTTCTCTGGGCCATCTTCTCTGCTTTGAGAACAGCTGCATTTCTGTGCAGGTGGCGGGGTAGCACGTGTTTGCAGGACACGGTATGTTGCGTAACAGCCCTGGGGAATAGAAGCAGTAAGCTACTGAATGCCAAAGGGGGTTGTGGTTGGCTCCATTTCCCTCCCTTTATGTGAGCACGGCTCAGGCTTCTGTGGTGTGAGCACCTTACAGCTCCATCTGGCCATGATCCCCGAGGTCGTGCTTTCAGATGGTAGTTTTGGAACACTTAGGGAATTCTGGGATGATTGGAGACGCTTTTAGTCATATGCACAGTATATATGTGATGAAATGTGTATTGTGTATTTTGCATTGCAAAAAATAAATGTTAGTAGTTTCCATCAATCTTCTGTTCATTGTTTGTGAACCAAGTCAGAAAAGTTTCCCAGAATGACAGAGTCAAGGAAGTTAGCCAGACTAAGCTGAAGACCGCAAAGCCAGAAGGTGTTTGTAGCTTCCTGCATTGTATGTAGCTCATGAGCGTCTTTTTGGTTTTGGTTTTACTTTTGTTTTTTTTTTTTTTCCTGAGCTCGTTCTGTATGTGTAGTAAGAGAAAACCTCTCCATCCCACAACAAGCAACTGAAATATCCAGGTGTGAACTACTGAAACTGCTGCTTACGAAAGGAAAATGTCCCAAACCTAAATTATTAAGTATGATGATGGATTTCAGGAAAGAAACAAAACACAAGATGCATTAACCATTTAAACTGAATGTCCCAGATCTGAGTTCAGCACCAGATCCTCCTTGTAGGCTTTGTTTTTCATCTAAATTGAAGTATGATCTATATTCAGACCCATTTTAAATGATCAGAGTGTGGCTGATTGTTGATTGGCTTCTTGGGAAGAAGCAGTCTCCAAGTTAATTCTGTTCCTTTAAAACTGCGGGGCTGTGGTCACTTAGAATTGGAATAGATCCAATGTCACTGAAGAGCATCTGCTGGTGCGTATACAACGGGGTGGTAGCTGTTAAATCTGTATGAAGACCCCCAAAGTTTTAGACGTTAACAGCAGCATATGAAAAATAAGTCTGCAAGAACAAGAGCCATCATCTACTTTTGCATTCTGCCCTAACAAGTCAAAATAACTCAAGGCATGAATCATTTTGAGATGTTCCCATGGCAGTTTTTAACATGTTTTTCAATCTTTTTCTTATGTCTATGAGAATTGCCATTTCAAGACTACAATCAACTGATGAAGCTAAGTTGCAATGCATACATCTTGCTAAGATTTTGGAAGTCAGATCAGTTGCACTTGGTAACTGATCTTTTTGGAAAGAGCATGTTGTCTGGATTTTGGATGTGAATTAATATCATGGAATTCCTCAGAGAAGAGCAATTCGAAGGGGTCCAGCAAACTCACTTCCCGAGAAAGAAAATCAGATTCAGGCTGAGAAAAGGGCAGAGAACTGAGCTGCCTCCAATCTCTTTCAGGAGGATCACTCGCAAAGTCAGTTGCAGATCCACCCTAAAGAGATCTGATGAGCAGAAGCTGCATGAGAATACAGGAGCAAGACGAACAGTCTTACCATGGACTCTTTGTCCTAGCACAGCAACACCATGTGGAGAAAGCAGAGAATGGAGACGTGGGCCTGACTCTTGCTTCGAGTGTATATGGCAGCTAGGGTGAAAGCTAAATAGGGGAAGTCCTCATATGGAGACCCTGGAAGGAAGTTTGGAAGTAGGCAGTGGAGCTTGGAGATGGCAGGAGAAAGGCAGAGGGACAGGACAATAGCTGGAGTGACTGGTGGGGTTAGTGGTGCTGTCTGCCAGCTGTGCTGTAAAGAAGAAGCTGAAGAGAATGAGTGGAAAATGGAAATGGATAAGTAATGGCATAACATGGCTTGATTAGCACTAATGGAGAGGTGTGAGTATGAGTGGATGCGAAAACTAAAGCAGAAGAGAACTTAACACGCACAGGATAATGCTAGTTACTTATGTGAATATATAAAACAAAGCATCGTGACTTACTGTACTCTTAGAATGAAGAAATTATTTTATATAAAACAAAGCATCGTGACTTACTGTACTCTTAGAATGAAGAAATTATTTTAT
>NW_023311331.1:0-5037 GCF_011077185.1 Oxyura jamaicensis | reverse complement strand
AGGCGTAACAGCATAACATTGCACTCAAAAGTCCCCTTTATTAAAAAAAGAAAAAAAAGACTCTATTCTATAAAAGAATCTTTTGCAGTTTTTAAACATAAAAAAGCACTCCAGATTTTTGTAGAATCACTATGTTGTTACAAGTTACAGCTAAATATTCTTTGCAGACAGTTAAGGAAATTCTTGGCAGATCCATCTTAATCACTTAAAGGGAAGCTACCACTCAGCTGGGCTGTTTTATTTTTTTATTATTTTTGTTCTTGGCTTTAAGATACGTAAGTTTCAGTTCAGGATCTCATTCAAGAGAACATCTGTCCTTTAGAGGCATGGCTTTGGACATGCCTGCCCTTCCATTTTTTTTTCTTGGAATGACCAACCAAGATTTGCTTGCTAGTAGTTCTCTGAAGCTCTGAATTGAAGTTTTGATGATTGGACTCAAAACTGTCATATACCTCTTCAAAAGGTGTTTCCTTTGGTCTCTTGAAAAGAGGTGCTAATGGGACTATTAGGGGACTGCAAATGTCTTGGGTGCTCTGAAGCTGCTAAATCACTGCTAAAGCACTGAGTACTTAATGCTGTTTACAGAAGTTGTGTGTGTTTGAAGAGTAGTACTCACTTGGCATAGTGCTTGTTTTGCTTTTGGTGCTCTTTTGTGCTTTTTTTTTTTTTTTCAATCTTGTTTTAAAGCTTAAAGGTCAAAAATTGAGAGCCAGTTCCAGAGGTCATAATATCTTAATTTCTGAAGGGGTGGGAGAGAAATTTTAAGAGATTGATGGCTTTTCGTTTGGCTGTTTTGGTTTGGTTTTGTTTCTTTGTGGTGAGGACTTGAACTTCTGCAGTATTTCTGAAGTTTTTGGCATTTAGTGGAAGCAAGCAGTACAGCTGTTCTCAACATCTAGTTAAGCACTCAAATCTTGATTTACCCCCCGCTGCTTCCCCATGAAGGGAAATGAGATAAAGGGGAATTAATAAGGGGATGGCCAGGCTTGCTACAGGCTCACTTTCTCCAGAATCTCTTTTTACTCTGGCAGCATGCTTGCATGTCCGCAGCAAAGGTGAATTTCTGCTTGGGGTGCTTGTTGACAGGAAGGTTGTTGCAGGCAGGTGAGAAGGCAGCAAACTCTTGTGAGCCTGGAGGAGAGTCAGTGTCACTTCTGGGCCTCGTTGGAATAGGGTGTCGATTAGGAGAAGTCTCTGTTAAGGGCATCTAGCACTAGCTGTTGCTCTGGGTTGCTTACTTCTCTCTTTTGCTCTTTTCCAGAAAGGTGAAAGGAGAGCCAGGTTCTCTGTGCGTGCCTTGTCTTCTGCCAGGATGTTGACAAAGAACTCGGTGATGAGGTTTTCAAGGGGCAGAGGTGGCTTTTTTCTGAGATCAGTTCTGCCATGCTTCCGGTTGCTCACTGTCCCCCAGGCTGAAGCGGCGAGCCCAGCGAACGATTAATTTGAGCTCTTTGTTGTGTGAACTTGCGTAGGGAGGCTAGGAAGAAGACGGTGTTCAGGCCTGCCAGTTCCATGCTCTGACCTTTTCCATCCTTGGGTGACCCACGTGTCCCGGCTCATCCTGAAATTGCATCCAGTGCAGGTAGTGCGTGCTGTCCCCGATGCACTTTGTGTTTGCCAGACCAGCTCTTTCTTAATTCCTGCAGCGTGCCCTGTAAATGTACCGCGGTGCACTGCTTGTAACTGAGCCGCTTTACGAGGACTTTGTAGTCCGATCGCTGTGAGGCTAGATGGGAATACAGGGCATGCTTGACCCAAAGTCCACGATCCCCAAGTGTTGGGCAAGTATGGATTTAGGCTCTTGAAGGTCAGATCCATCACTAGCAAAGTAAATCCCTGCCGTTAGAGTGGCAGTATTTGCTGTACCACTGTAGCTGAAGGCAGCAATAGGAGTTAAAGTGGAGGTGGCTGGCTGCTTGCCTGCTGAAGATGAAACCTTTTTTTGGTCCATAAACCAATTCTTCACCATGCTGGCTTGGGGGGAGCAGTCTCATGCTCTGTGAGGACGTGGCAAATGTCAGCAGGCTGGGTAAACGTGGCTAAACAGCTTTGGGCTTGTGTGATGATGGCCGGAGGGCACAGCCTCTGCTGCTGGTGAGGAAACATTTAGTCCTCCCCCAGACTGAAGCCAGGAGAAGTTGTTCACTGTGAAAACAGGAAACTTCTGCTTTTAAGAGTGGTGTTTATCATGATGAGCGCAGTCAGTGCATCTTCCAGAGGGCAGAAACATTGAGTACATGATGCAGAGGCAAGAAGAAAGTGCTGCTGCGCCTCAGTCCCCTCCCAGCCCAGATTTAACAGGCTTCCTGCCTTTAGTTAAAAATGTTAGTGAGAGTCTTGCTCTGAAAGGGCAGGATTAGTGACAGAGCTGGGGAATTCATCTCCTTGGGCTCCAACAGTTGATGAGCCTGGGGGCAACTTTAAAAAACGCTCCTGTCTTTGAAGAAGCTGGTGAATTGTGAATGATGCCCTGTTGGCTTTATGTGGAATTTGAACATTCTGAAAAGCTGCAGGGCCAATAGGGGCCAATAAATTGAAGCTGAGCCACTGGGAAGCTAAGACAAACTCGTAACCTTGTCATTTCACAGGGAGTCAGCCTGCTTAACCACGTCAGTTACACAAACCAGATGCACAGCTCTTACGGTGTAGCTGAGAAAGATGACTCTTTAAGTTTCACCTATTTTATCGATGTTACCAGCATTAAGCATTTACTTGAGCCACAGGTGAAGACTCTTGACCAGCAGTGCTCAGTTGATTCAGCATTCCTATCCTTGGGCTCAGCACTTAGGGACAGCCAGATGGTAACTTCAGTTCCTCACACAGCATTTCTTGTCCTGCTGGTGCAGTAAACTAACTCACATGTTCAGGCATTCCATTTGTATTACAGGTGTGTTTCATCCACCTTGGTGATGAAAGGTTGTTATTTTTGTAACTGTGTTTTCCTTTCACTGTTTGCAATGTCTCCCTTCACCTTCATCTTCTTTCCTTCTTCTGGGCAAGGCAGAAAGAGGATCTGCAGAAAAGGAAACTGAGCTACCCTCTGGTTACACAGTGGCTTTGTCATCTACAAATTTTCAGACAGTTTAATCCATCTTTGCTTATTGCAGTTATCTTAAAATGTGTCCATTCACAAACACGCCTATTCAAGCACGTAGACCAGGCTAGCCAAAACCTCTGCCCCACTTCTGGGCAAAGAAAACCCTCAGCACCCAACCTGGCGACTGACCCCACTGCACTGGCAGAACACCACCGCCCCTCCCTCTGCCCCGTAGCTGCAGCCTTCAGCTGCAAGCTCGGGTTCGTGCCAGGTTTGCTGTGCGGGCCAGGAAGGCTGCCACGGCCACGCTCCACAGGAGAGGCCAGACGTGGAGCAAAGCACCTCAGGGGCTGGGTACCTTCATACCTGGAACTTAAACCCTGACATCCAGGCGAGGGAAATGTTTTCTTCAAAAAGCAAAAAACCAAGCAAACAAAATGTGCCTTCCACAGGCCGCACCGTGGGATATGGTGGTGCTCTGCGGGTTCAAGAAGCAAGTGAAGGACATCAAGTAACAGGTTGCATGAGAAGGCACCGAGAATGAGACAGGTCTTAGAAACAAACAAACAAAACAACTTGCAAAAACCATGGCAACATTGTTCTGTGAGCACTGTGGCATCGCAGGTCACCCAGAACAGGTAGGTGAGCGTGCCCTCCCCAGAGAACAACCCACAGCAGAGCAGGCTGACCAAACTGATTTCCTTCTGACGTGTAACATTTGATTTGCCAGGGTCATGTAAGAGTCATGTAATTTCTCCTCCACTCAGGCAAATACGTTTAAAGATGCTTTTGTGATCTCCAAATCAACCTCATGGTCTCTTGCTCTACTCTTAACCACCAACAGGGAGATACCGGGAGGATGAAATTGCTACCTGCATTGCAAACTAACAACCCATTTCATGTACACAGACAATTGATTCCCTCTCCATCTGACTAGAATGTGAAGACTGAAGTCATTTTGATCTAAAATGTCCAGACAGTAAATGTGAAGATAATTGCTTTGAAATTGTTTCTCAGAAGGAAAAAAGTCAATTATGATCTTGCCTGCGCATAATATACTCAATGTTTCTGCCCTTTTGAAGATGCACCGAGTCATATTTTCTACAAAGTTGTCTTAGGAAATTTTCCTTTCTGGTAACGACACCAGCAACTACATAGAATTCTCTTACATTGATTATAGTATGATTTTTTGTTCAGAGTATTGCTGGTATTTTGTTAACAGATTCTCAGAAGCATACTCATTTCTTATTTCGGAAAATTCATGAAATCTCATGCAAAGCCTACTCCAAAATCAGTACATCCAGTTAATTTCTATCCAGATGGCAAGAGCCAACTTTTGCCTCTTTTGTTGAAAGTCAAGGTTTTCAGCACTTGACGAGTTCTATTTGCAGACCCCAAATGTCTAGTCTCCAAATTCTAGAAATCCCATTTAGTTTTTCTGTCTGTGTTTTTAATGCTTTATATAAAAAGATGGTCCACAGGGTAACGAAATATTGCATTGTAGAGACACTGTATGTGCGAGCTGACTCCTGACTGCATCAGGCCTGATCAAGTTTAGTCTGTCCATTGGTGAGAGCGAATAAATGGATAAACTCGTTGCAGTCCTGGTTAACGGAGATCCCTGAATAGTTCTGCACCTATTCCTCGAGCATTTCTTCCTAGCATTGCTCCCAGCAGAGCTGATAGATTTATTTGCATTGGTAAAAGAAAGGCAGGAAAACTAGCACCAGCATAAAAGCAGAGAGGCTAGGGGATTGGAAATTGTGCTAGCCCTCTGGTGTCTGCCTTCTGTTATCTTCTCCTTCAGGGATCTTTAAGGAGCCTGGATGCATTGGTCTCTCTGTGAGGTCTCAGGAGTCCTAGACGAATGGAATTCTGTGGCCATCACATCCTTAATTGCCGTGCTTTCATTGTGGAAAGCTCCTCCAGAAAGAAAGGGTCTTGTTTTTATAGCTATTTAGCAACTACAGACATTGTTCCTAATCTTCTTTATTCTAAGG
>NW_023311330.1:5585-8070 GCF_011077185.1 Oxyura jamaicensis | reverse complement strand
CAATGGAAAACATCTCGGAAGGAGTCCAAGTCAGAGGCAAGTTTCCTATTGTGTCCCCCTGAGGGCCAGCCCTGACACAGCCTCCCTTGGAGCTCGTTAGAGGCGTACCTTGGAGGCCATGAGGACAAGTAGACAAAGGCAGTGTGAAGGTGACACAGATGTGCAGGAAAACTGCATGTGTTTCACCAAGAACAAGGCCCAAGCCTTGACCCCCAGTCCCTGGGAAGGGAGATCCTTTCCCTTCACACCTTGCTCAGGGCTATTCCTGGGGCAGTACGAGATGAGGACTTCTTTCTCTTCATGACCAGTCTCAACATCTTGAAGTCAACTTGGTGGCATTATTTCTTTCTCATGCTATTATTCCCTAGAGAAGAAAGCTGCTGCATCTGCACAACCACCCTTCAGGCAGTCTCAGGCTACTTTTGCCCTGTTTGGAGTCTCCACGGCATGGGGCCAGAGAAACCCAGGTCCCTCACCTCTCAAGAAAAGGCAGGGGCTTTAGGCCCTGAACCCCACCTTGGCAGAACCTCTCTGGGCACTGTCCTGCAGTTGTCCTAAATGAGGAGATAGACAATAGGACACCCCTGGGTGGGTGGTGTCACACTGGCTCTGAGCTGAGTAGAAGAACTCCGATTTTCTTGATGGCCATGAACCCCTCCACGGCAGGCTGTCCTAGGGAATCTCAGACCTGTACCTTTTTCCCTGTTCCTTTTTCCCTGTTCCTGTAGACCATTGCGGGGGTGGTTGCTCACTAAATATGAGCTGAGTATGTTAAGTCAGATCTTCTTGGTGGTCATGCTCCTCTTAAGGCAGCTCTGTAGGAAGCTGGCCTGGTTCCTGGAGAGCAGGCAGCACTGCTCGTATGGCATCCCTCGTGGTGCCCAGGCCCTGCTCCTCCTGGGCACTGCTCACTCAGCACGCTCCCAGCCTGCCCTGATGTGTGGGGTTCCTCTTCCTCACATGCAGGACTAGGCTCTTCTCCTTGTCAATGTCAAGGGGTTTCTGGAATCAATCTCCTGCAGTTTCCATTCTGTTCATGTCTGCAGGCACATGGCTCACCCTGATTGTGCTGCCTCTCACCAGATAACAGCATCAGGACTTGCAGGACATTTGGGACAACACAGAAGGCATTAGGTGCATGCAATTCAGTACAGACTCACAGAAGTGGAGGGGAATGCACACTGCCAGGTTCCACCTTTTTGGTGCTACTTACACATGCTGCCACTGTGTCTGAAGCTGTGTCCTAAATATTATGAGGCCGTGCAGGGACATAATTAGAAGGTCCAGAGCCCAAATGTAGCTCCATCTGGCTAATACTGTCAAAGAGAAAGACAAATATTTACATAAATACTTTCAAAGAAGGAGGATTAAGGAGAATCTTCATGCTTTCGGGGTTGTGGTGGGAAACGTTGTGCAAAGAGATGAGGAAGAGGCTGAGGTACTTAATGCCTTCCTTGTCTCAGTCCTTAGCAGGAAGACCAGTTGTTCCCCTGGTACTCAGCCCCCAGTGCTGGTAGATAGGGAAATGGAGCTGGAGATAGGGAAAGAGGGGGAGACTTCTCCCCACTTCTTCACCTTCCCTTTCTCCTCCAGGCCAGTTAAAATAGCTTTTCACGTCTTTGAATAGCCTTGGGTGGTCAAACCAGCATGTTCCTGTTGTTATTTCTCCAGAATGCCTTTAAGCATTTATGTTTCGGTAGGCAAAAATGCTGCAGTTCCTCAAGGTTCCCCTGGACAGATGCTCCGTTCTGTTAACTGTTAATATCTGCAGGGAGGTGTCTCATCCTAATTTTGCTGTCTCTCACAAGATAACAGTATCAGGAATTATAGGAGAGTTTTGAGATAAATGATTATCTCAAATAGGATTTTTCTGATTTATTAAGTGAATAGAGGCAAGCAAACAGCGCTGGGTGCACCGGGAGTCTCTGCTCTACCAGGACGCACACCTGTTACATCAGGTTTTTATGCTCCTAGACTAATACATATTCATCACTATTCCTAGAAAAGGCGGGGTTATTATAATTAGTTCCTGGAATCCAAACCCTCTCTGGACGCATGCGTATCAGTCTCTGGTGGTCTTTCTGGGGGTCTCTTGTGCTGAAGGCTCGTAGTCTTCCTCCCAGGCTTTGTCCTTCGGTCGTCCTTCAACTCCCCCTTTCTCCTTATTTGCTGGATCTCTTTGCTGGTTATCAGAGGCTTGCGCAGCGTCCCATGCAAAAGTCTGCAGTTTCCTAAAAAAAACTCCTTGGTCCTCTTCTCTCCCAGACTAGACTCTCAATGTTTGCCCTTCGAGCCCTCTATTTACACAAATTGCTGGATCGTTCCTTTGCATGATACAAGAACTATGTACACTAATCACTCTGTTTTTCTTAAATAGGAGCTTATATTTCATCATGCGGCCCTAGCATTGTTCCATACTGACACGAATCAAATAAACACATTTCACAATCCCCCATTTCTTTTTTTTTTTCATGGTATTGATTCG
>NW_023311330.1:0-5485 GCF_011077185.1 Oxyura jamaicensis | reverse complement strand
TTATTATTATTATTATTATTATTATTCAATCGAGTCAATACTTGCCAAATTGGTACCAATTTTGGATCCTCTTTTGTTTTTATTATCATCAGGGAATGGGTTTTCCCTTACCCTGATTCTGGGTCAACAGGTACCACAGATATTTGCATTCCTTGTATAACCGAGTGTATTAGTCTGGTAAAACAGGGTATTAAACATGAAATTACTGAATTATTAAACAACCCTCCACATATTCTCAATACAACTATCCTGATTCTAGTAAGCCAACCACCACCCATAAAGTCCCTCCATAATTCTCTTAAATTGATTTCATTCCAAATTTGAACTGGAACATGCACAATTTTCTTCATTTCTTGTTTACAAGTTCATTCACAGCTTTTCCTTCATCATCAATATCTAAACAGCAGTTACTTAAGGTTAAATTTTCCACAGACTCCTCCTTCTTGTGCTAGCAAATAATCTAAAGCTAAGCAATTTTGATACAAAGCAGTTCCCATCTTGGTATTTTGTTTTGCAATTAATCCGAGTGCATCTCCAGTTTTATTCACAACTATTTCTACTACAGCTTGCAACCTAAATATTCTATTAAGCATATCTATTGGGGTCCTATAGCCCCAGGATCCGTACTCCAACAAGCACAACCCCAATTTGAGGGTCCGCAGTAATGATAACTCCGGTCCCATGGATAATCTCTTATCCAATCAGTGTAACACGTAGAAGTCACTGTTTCACCCTTTCTAGGACAAATGTACTTGGGCTGGTTACTCTATCTCTTCCAGCTCAGGCTTCCGCAATCAGTATATGGGTCTTCATCTATAATATCACAGGCATCAAAGGTTATTGACACTGAGGTATTCAGGGTGGTTACAATTTCACTTGTTCCAATTAATTTCTCTGCATAGAGCATACTGAGTTAGGTTAAAAATGCAGCTTCCTCTTTTCTGGCCTTTACAGTCATAGACAGTATGATACACCAATGTCTGGGAGCTCAAGCATCCTTTTCTAGTTGACTGCAGTTGTTGGCCATAGCTTGGGCCAAGAAACTCACCCCAAGTAGGACTAGAAGAGGTCCGGTAAGAGCCATAGTGCTCGGCGGTCACAGCCCGAAGGGGTTGCAGCCCTTGGCAGACCTTCCCAGCCGCAGCACCAGTTCCCTATCCGGTCTTGCCCTCTTCCCTAATCTTAAAGGGGTGTACATTGCAGATGTACCTTCTCGGTACCTTCAGGAGATAACGCTTAACTGATCCCTGTTACTGATAAATCTCTCCCCTTAATAGGTATCTATTCAAGAAGTTCTTTGTTTACTAATTTTACAGAAGTAATTACAATAAATTTGGAGTAATTACAATAAAGGAGTAATTACAATAAAATTCCCACAGCAACTTAGCTTATACTCTGATGAAAGCTTCTTCAAGTCCATCTGTTAGTTTAGTTTCTCCTGGTTCTGATGTTACTTTCCACTCTTCCACTGGACCTTTTACTCACGACACGTGTCCATCCTTTTTCAGCAGTTCTCACAGCTGTTTCCTTGTTAATAGATAACAACTAATAGATAACAGTTAATAAATATCGGTTGTTTTCTTTTTAATAAAACAAGAAAAGGTCCTTCCCAGAGGGGAGATAAGTTTTCTTCTTTCCATGTTTTTATTAGAACCCTATCTCCTGGTTTTAACTGGTGAATTGCAAATCCTAAAGGTGGTGTCTGAGCCATCATCCCAGTTGCTCTTAGCTCTTTTAATCTTCTACCAATGGTAATTATATATTTCTGGATACTACAATCCTCAACTACATTGTTCCCTAAGGGCATCCCTTGAGAATAAGGCATGCCATATAACATTTCACATGGTGATAATCCAGTCTCAGTGTGTAGTTTAGTTCTAATATTTAAAAGTGCCAATGGTAAGCATTTCGTCTAGGGCATTTGTGTCTCGATCATTAACTTAGCCAATTGTTGTTTTATTGTTTGATTCATTCTTTCTACTTTCTCCGAGCTTTGTGGGTGCCACGGAGTGTGGTATTCCCACTGAAAGCCTAATTATTGACATAATAATTTTATTATTTTAGAAGTAAAGTGTGTGCCCTGATCAGAATCAATGGACTGGATTATCCCATATCTAGGTATTAAGTGTTCTAATAACATTTTTACCACCGTTCCGGAGAACAAGCAACCCAAAACAGCAAGGCATTTGAATCACCCCTCTCTGTTCCCTTCTCCAAACTCTTTACATTCCTGATGATATCACCAGCCATGGGGCTTGTCGACCCCCATGGCCACACTCCCACATCTCCCCCTTCTTTAACATAAAAAAGCATGATTAACACAAATGAAGAAAGCACGATTAACACAAACTAAAACACAGAGAAAAACTACCAGGCATACTAATTCTATCTTGAACAAACTTTGTAACCACATCCCTGGGAAAGACAGGTACTGAGTGCTGCCCAGGCAGGGGGGGGGGTTTGGCTGCCCCTCCAGCTCCTGGAGTCCTTGTTTGTGGGTCCTGCATATGCCAGCCGGACACTCCCAGACGTTGTTTTTTGTTTGAGCTGGAGTCCAAACCGCAGAGGAGGGTGCTGTGATCATGTTAAGGCAGATGATGAGACGGCCGGACAGACTCATGGTGCTGACATCCATCTAGGACCGGCTTCTGTTAAAACACAAGCACAACCTCGGCCCCCAAGTTATTAGAGTGTAGGGCCCTTCCCAGTAATTGGTGCTGTAATTTTTAATTTTTATTTATTTATTTATTTTTCCATGACTTGTGCTCTTCCTTTAACTGAGTTTCTCCCAGATCTGTCTTCTAGATCTGTTTGTCGCTTTTTCTCCTGCACGGACAGATGCAAGGACCTTCCGTCCATCGATTAAAAAAAAATAAAAAACATAGCATACTTTATCTATCTTTTCCTAGGTTTCACACCCCTACTCTTCCTTCTTTGTTTTAGAAGCTGTCCTGGTTTAGTTAGGATAGAATTAATTTTCCTCCCAGTAGCTGGTAGAGTGCTATGTTTTGAATTTAGAATGAGACTAATGTTGATAACACACTGATGTTTTAATTGCTGCAGAGCAGTGCTTACACTAAGCCAAGGACTTTTCAGCTCCTCACTCTGTCCTGCCAGCGGGCAGGCTGGGGGTGCAGCAGGAGCTGGGAGGGGACAGACCCAGGACAGCAGACCCAAACTGGCCAAAGGGGTATTCCATCCCATCTGATGCCGTGCTAAACAATGCATAGGGGTGGCTAGCCGGCGTAGGGGGGGCCAGCCACCTGAGGACAGGCTGGGCATCGGTCAGCGGGTAGCAAGCAAGTGCACCGTGCACCACCCGCTCCGTACACATCATTATTATTATTTTCTGTCCCAATAAACTGTCTCTATCTCAACCCGCAGGCTTCAGTTTTTCTCGTTTCTCTCCCCTATCCCATAGAGGGGGGAGGATGAGCGAACGGCTGTGTGGTGTTTAGCTGCCGGCCGGGTTAAACCACAACAGAAGCATACATAAATTGATACAAAGGAACACTTGAATAATACAACTGGACACAAAAATATACATTTTTCAAGAAATTTACATCAGTAATTGTATAAAGCTTTCTTCTGTACTAAGAGGTCCTGAAAGTTCAGGACTAAAACATTAACTTTGTAATGTAATGTAAAAGGGTTATCATGACAGTCCTCAAAGGCCACTCTATAGCACACTGACATATTCAAGGCTCTCAGCTTTTATTTCAGTCTGTGTATTCAAGTTTTGAGGTCCTTCTATGATTATGCAAACATCAGAAATATAGTGGTATAACAAATGGTACTTATGAAAGCAGAGTTTTAAAGCCAATATTAAATTTTGCAGGCTCAAAACACCAACTTAATATTTAAACAAGTATTTGATACTTCTGTTTGTTCAAAAATAGAGTAAATGCACTTACAGAAAAATAACTTTCACTTTTCAACAAGCGTGCTCGTGATTTTTATATTAGTACAAACTTGGAAACAAACAAACAAATCCAAATCCACCATATGACTTTTTAAAATAAATGATACCAATTCACCTTTCCCCTACTTGAGTACATTACATTAAGGCTTTGAATCATCTGACCCACGATTTTACAGCATTAAAATGAGTGGGTCCACAAGGATGCTGGTATGTCTCACTGAGACTTAGCATGAATAGAATTAAAGCTCACCACCTTAAGGAAACAGAAAATCACATGCTCATGCCTTACCTATATTCCTTTTTGTCTCCAAACCAGAACATAAAGTTTAATAGTAACAGTATTTCATGGCAGTAGATGAGCACTTTTTAATCAATTATATTTTATTAATTAATATTATTAATTTAGTGGCAACATCTTTGGAGAAACTTCCAGTTTTTGTTGTACAACACTGCTTTCTGGTAGTGATTCAGGCATGGGGAGTTCATTCAGTTCAACATGCTGTAAATATAGCCCCACTTTTCCCCTTTAATAGTTCCAGGGCTCTACATAGAGCATACAGCTCACAAGCCTGAGCTGACCGTGATGGACTCAAAGGTCCTGATTCCACAGGTTCTAGGTCCTTATTAATTATTGGATATCCTGATTTGACCATTTTATCACATAGTACTGAACCATTTTTAATTTGCTCCCTTTTCTCTGGTTCCGGGTCTTCAATTTTGTCTGACCCATCTAGGAATTTTACTGTGGCAATTCCTACAGCCCTTGGCTACCCGGTAAGAGTGTCTTGCAGGGGGTTTAGGACCTATCACCCACCCACGAATCCTATAGGAATCACTTTGGTCCTTCACCGGCCAAGTCCCTTGCGGGAGATTGGAACTGCGGTTAGAAGACCTCCACACTCGCTTCGGAACTAGGTTCCGTCTCAGTCACACTCTTACACACACAGGCAACCGAATCCCACCCAACCGAACGGTACACACTTCAAATACTCACGACTCCGTCGTCTTCGTTCGGATCTTCGCGCGCAGAATTACGGGCAAAATCCAATGCTGCAGCCGGCAAGGGAGCTCATAAAAAAATCAAATTCTTTGCTTGCCTTTATTCAGGTTCAGGATGGTGTTAGTCCCGACCTGACTCGAACAGGAGCCACCAAATGGTGGGGCGCCCCTCCTAGATCCAGTCAGAATTCAGGAACCAAGACCATCCCGGACGAGCCCCCAATTGTGATAAATGATTAAGTCCCAAATAGGATTTTTGTGATTTATTAAGAGAATAGAGGCAAGCAAACAGCGCTGGGTGCACCGGGAGTCTCTGCTCTACCAGGACGCACACCTGTTACATCAGGTGGCTGATTTTTATGCTCCTAGACTAATACATATTCATCACTATTCCTAGAAAAGGCGGGGTTATTATAATTAGTTCCTGGAATCCAAACCCTCTCTGGACGCATGCGTAGCAGTCTCTGGTGGTCTTTCTGGGGGTCTCTTGTGCTGAAGGCTCGTAGTCTTCCTCCCAGGCTTTGTCCTTCGGTCGTCCTTCAACTCCCCCTTTCTCCTTATTTG
>NW_023311329.1:6566-7240 GCF_011077185.1 Oxyura jamaicensis | reverse complement strand
AGCAAACCCATCCTGAGCCTCTCTCTTTTCACAAGAAACTTTCTGCAGCTCTCTTGCTTGAGCTGCGACTGGTGCTGGCTGACAGTGGCACTGGAAGCAGGGTCTGCTGTGGGCTCCAGAGGAGTGCTTCCTGCTGTACAGCAGGAGGGAGGCAGAAATATGGGGGAAAATTACATTCAGTCCACTGGTCAGAAACATGAGCTCTGCAGTGTTGTTGCAAAAAACTCATCTGAATGCAGAGGCTGAGCTGCAGGGATTTTGTTTCCTTTATTCCTATTACCCCTGCAACACTTAGGAGAAGTATTGGATGGTTGAACTCCCTGACATTTCCTGTGTAGTCCCGGTGAATTCCAGTGGGCACCAGGAGGCAAAGGGACTGTCCCTTGGTGAAGACTGAGCAGAGAGGCCCTGCTGTCCATCCCTGTTCTCAGTTGCCCTGTGTCACCCCTCTGAGCTGTGGGACCATCCCACTCAGGTGTTTCCCCGAGAAACTAACTGGAGATGGCTGCTAAGTGAGGATGGCCACAGCAAGCCAGATGGAGCTTGACAGCTTCTCCTTGTCTGGCTTGGCTGCTGTGCTGGCCATGCCTGCCCCACAGCCCATGGGCTGCAGGGGGAGAGGAGGCCAGGGAGGGGATGCTCCAGGGGAAGGCATCTGCACTGCAGGGCATGGC
>NW_023311329.1:0-6556 GCF_011077185.1 Oxyura jamaicensis | reverse complement strand
TCAAGAGGTTTTTGTAGGCCAAATCCTGCAGTTCCTCAAGGTTCCCCTGGACAGATGCTCCATTCCTTCAGCTGTTAATGTGTGTAGGCAGATGGTTCACCCTGACTGTGCTGTCTCTCACAAGATAACAGCTTCAGGAGTTGCAAGACAGTTTCCTCAATACAGAAGTAACTAGGTGAATGGAATTCAGCACAGAATCACAGAAGGGTAGGGGATAGGGGGCTTCCAGGTTCCAACTTTTCTGTGCTACTCATGCATGCTGTCATTTTGTCTGAAGATGTGTCCTAAATCCATAACACTTCACCATGCCAGCAATTAGGAAGAGAAATTAAGTCTATCCCAGCCAGAACTAGGATTATATCCCTGTCTTATTCCATACCATCTATGTCATGCTTTGTTCCAACACTTTCCACTTAATCTCAACCACCTTTCTTTTGATGTACTCCCAGAGATATCATGCCCTTAGGCTATGGTGTCCTGGTTTTGGCTAGGATTGTGTTAATTTTCCTCCTATTACACGGTATGGTAGAGTGATTTGGATTTAGGATAAGAATAATGCTGATAACATACTGATGTTTCAGTTATTGCCTGGGAGTGCTTACACTTAGCCAAGGACTTTTCAGCTGATTATACCACCCTGCCAGCAAGGAAGCTGAGGTTGCCCAAGAAGCTGGGAGGGGACAGAACCAGGACAGCTGACTCCAACTGGCCAAAGGGAAGTTCCATACCATATGACATCATGCTGAATAATTAATATGCGGTGACTGGCAGGGGTTGGGGGATACCACTGCCTTGGAACAGGATATAATAATAATAGCAAGAACAAATGTAACTAGCAATGGATAAATAATATATATGCTTAATAAATAATAATTATTATTTTCTTCTTTTTCTGTTCTATTAAACTGTCTTCATATGAACCCATGAGCTTTTACTTTTTTTTTCAGCTCACAATTCTCTCATCCATCACACTGTGGGGGTGTGAACAGCTTTGTGGTGCTGGGCTGCCTACAAGGTTACAGATCTCAGCACAGCATATGAAAAGAAAACTGATCTAAGCCTTACATCAGTTTAATAGTTGCTGATCACAATGTTGATTTTTTCTGATCTCAGGTCTCTTTGTCTTGTTTTCCGAATTGTGTTGTATAGCACACACATTATTTACTGTATGTCTTCCCTGTCATGCTCGATATCATTTCTGGCAGCTGGTTTCAAGTTTTTATTTTGCTGTATTGTGTAGCAGCGAGTTATGATAGCAAAAATTACTGGTCATGAGACTGATCTGGTATTTGTACTCAGCGTTGCCATCACGTCCATGCCTTGGGAACCATATCTCAGAAACTATTAAGAATTACATTCTTTACCTTTTCTCCTCAGGGAGTTTATCTGTGGAGGACAATAGAGGGACACATTTCACCACTTCTTCACCCCCCCCTTCTCTTCTAGGCTAATTATAATAGCTCTTCAAAGCTTTGAATATCCTTGGGATGGTCAAACAGGCTGTCCGTGAGGCAGCAGTGTGCCCTTGTGGCCAAGAGGGCCAGTGGGATTCTGGTGTGCATTAAAAGGAGCATGGCCAGCAGGTCAAGGGAGGTAGGTGATCCTCCCCCTCTACTCTGCCCTGGTCAGGCCTCACCTAGAGTACTGTGTCCAGTTCTGGGCTCCCCAGTACAAAAAAGACAGGGATCTCCTGCAAAGAGTCCAGCAGAGGGCCACAAAGATAGTACAGGGTCTGCTTCCTAATAACTGGTCCTGCTAAGAAAAGATGATGGCTAATGGTAGTAGGAGAATCTCTTTGAGAGGTATGGACCTGATCCGCTCTTGAGGAAAGTTTACTCCTTGCCAGGGCTTCATATTAGGGTTGTTACCAAGACACTGCCAAGCCTCATACAGCTGAAGGACTGTTATCCACTGCTGCTGTTTCACATGGGCACCAGTGATGCAGCCAGGAGCAGTCTGAGGAGTATCAAGAGGGATTACAGGGCCCTGGGAGCAGCAGAAAATGAATCCTGAGTACGAGCAGCTTTTTCATCAGTCCTGCTGGTCAAAGGCAAGGGGATGGAAAGGGCCAGTTGATTCTAGCAAATCAACAGATGGTTGTAGGACTGGTGCCACAGACAGGGGTTTGGCTGCTTAGACCATGAGACTTGCTTGGAGAACCCAGGGCTGCTGAGGACTGCTGGGGTCCACTGTCAGAGAAGGGGAAGACCATCTGTGGCTTGCCAAGCTGGTGAAGAGGGATTTAATCTAGAGCAGCTGGGAGAGGGGAACCTCAATCCATCCTGCTCCTCCCAGTTTGATGCTGGTGTCAGTGATAGATGCCCAGAGCCTGTAGGAGGGTCATGGGTCAGCAGAAGAGAACCTGAAAAGCAGCCCAAAGGAAGTTGAGTCACTGCAGCCAGTAAATCAGCTTTATCAGGGGCCCAGCTGGGGCTGGGGCTGGGGCTGGGGCTGGGAGGGTGCTTCCCCTGAGTGTCTTCTAGGACAGCCTTAGGCACACAGCTTCTGGATGTGAGTGTGATATTTGCTCTGTTCAAGGAGCTGAGAGAACGCCAACAGGCACGGGGCTTCAATGTTCCACATTCGCTGCAAGGTCCCTCCTGTCCCAGCACCTCTCAGGACTGGCATGGAACTGGATCCTGTGCATCAGAGAGGCTGGGAGCCCAGCAGCAGTGCCATGGGCTTGAAGGATCACAACCAGATCACTTCCACCTGGGCAGGTCCTGGGCCAAAAATGGGGTGTTTTTTAGGTGTGGTATTAGAAGCTTAGTGATGCCTTGGAGATTCCTAATCCAGTAGGAAGCAAATGGCTGTTAAATGGCCTGTGACTGACTTCTTTTTGAAATAGTTGACATGTCATCCCTTGGTTCCTGGCTGGGAGCAGCACCCAGTATGTGCCATATAGGAAGAGGTCTTGAATAAGGGTTGTCATGTCAGAGGTTTCAACTTTTTCCTAAAAAAAAAAGGGTCTTATTTTAGTTCTCCACACAGAAGTGTACGATGCCCTGGGGGAGATGAAGTCTGCATGACGGACTGCAAAAAGTTATCCAGGAGCTGTAGGAGCCCTTCTAGATCCATGTCTGGTGGGTAGGAAGAGCACTTTTGCGTTGGTTGCTGGGCACGTTGTGCAGGCTGCTCCTAGACAACTTTGTACCTTTTCCCCTCGACTACAACACCTCTTCTGTCTCAGGATTGCAGTAGCCATCAGAAGTGAGACAGATACTCTGAGATCATGAAAACCATCCAAAAGGTGCCCTGTAGAAGATGACTGCTATGGAGAGCTCAGGAGAAGCCTGGAGAGGAGAAGTGTGTGATTTGGGGGAGGGAAGAGGGGCTTGGCCATCATAAAGTCACAATTTTGAAAAGGCAAGGGGGTTCAGGTAATATTGATGCTGCTGCAACACTGACTCTGAAAAGACTCCCTTTACACTCTTACTGTGTTTCTAACCCCTAACTACTACTCCTCACCTTGACTGTGATCCACTACTCTCCTGCTGTACCTCAAACCTTCCCTTGAAGCCAAAGCTCAAACCACAAGCCTTTACTGTTAACCTCTCTCTCACCCTAAGCCTTATCCTTTTCACTAGGATTGAAATACTCTATTTAACCTTAGCACTCAGGCCAGTCCTAAGCAAAACCCTATCCCAAAAAACTTTTCCATACCCTAAATACAGACCTGAACACCCCAAGCCTGTGCGCTATGCCTAACCTGGGAAAGCTCTAATCCCTAAGCCTTAACCAATATCCTGGTTCCTGGGATCTAAAACCCTCACCTTCATCTCCTCTCCTACCTTTAACTTAAGCTGTTTGCCCTCTTGGTAGGAATAGTAAAGTTTCTGAGCAATTGTAAAGAATGCAGTCACCCGTCTGGTTGCTCAGAGAAGCTGTGGTTGTCCCATCTTTCTTTGAGGTGTTCAGATGATGTGTTTGGGGAGAGCAAAATGATGTACTTCCAAATTTTTCTCACAGAGGGCTGTGGTTCCAAAAAGCCATGGGGACATAGTCCCCATGCAGACCTCTTTGGATCTTTCACCATCTCCAGCAGCACTGTGCACCATCATATAAAGACTCAGACCAGGACATTCCTTTTTGCATTGCCCCATGCCATATTCTCTTTAACCTGTGCAGAGCCCAAGCAGAGCAGCAGAGCCTCACAAGGACTATTTCTTCAGCCTGCTCTTTATGTAAATTTGGAGAAAAGCCCAAACACAAAACACCACCAAGGAGGAAATCCACATTTATTACACAGCTTGGACATGGGATATGCCATGCTGTACCATACTGATATGTAAGTACAATACATACATGTACAAAGGTCTCTGTGTAAGTCAGACTGATTCTAGGCCACCAAGAACTGGAGTGAATGCAGATATTCTGGAAATTTAACTATAACAGATTGCACAATACATTGGAAAATATTTTGAAGACGTGGAATCTTACTTCAGCCAAAAGACTACTGATTGAATCATCTTCTTCAGGATATCTTTGAGCTCCTGGCTTCTCATGCTGTAGATGAGAGGGTTCACTGCTGGAGGCACCACGGAGTACAGAACTGCCACCACCAGGTCCAGGGATGGGGAAGAGATGGAGGGGGGCTTCAGGTAGGCAAAGATTGCAGTACAGATAAAGAGGGAGACCACAGCCAGGTGAGGGAGGCATGTGAAAAAGGTTTTATGCCGTCCCTTCTGTGAGGGGATCTTAAGCACTGCTCTGAAGATCTGCACATAGGACAACACGATGAAAACAAAATAAACAAAGGCTAAACAAACACCAGTCACAACCACTCCAACTTCCCTCAGGTAGGCATCTGAGCAGGAGAGCTTGAGGATGTGGGGGATCTCACAGAAGAACTGGTCCAAGGCATTGCCATGGCAAAGTGGTAATGAAAATGTAGTGGCAGTGTGCAGCACAGAATAAATAAAGCCACTGCCCCAAGCAGCTGCTGCCATCTGGGCACAAGCTCTGCTGCCCAGGAGGCTCCCGTAGTGCAGGGGCTTGCAGATGGCAACATAGCGGTCATAGGCCATGATGGTGAGAAGAGAAAACTCTGCTGAAATGAAGTAGAGTAGCAGAAAGACCTGTGCAGCACATCCGGCAAAAGAAATGGCCCTGTTGTTCCAGAAGAAATTGGCCATGGCTTTGGGGAGAGTGGTGGAGATGCAGCCCAGATCAAGGAGGGCGAGGTTGAGGAGGAAGAAGTACATGGGAGTGTGGAGGCGGTGGTCATAGGCTATGGCAGTGAGGATGAGGCCGTTGCCCAGGAGGGCAGCCAGGTAGATGCCCAAGAAGAGCCCGAAGTGCAGGAGCTGCAGCTCCCGCATGTCTGTGAATGCCAGCAGGAGGAACTCACTCACAGAGCTGTTGTTGGGCATTTCCTGGTTCTGGGCATGAGGACTTTTTGAAGGATGAAAAGGTAATGACAGGTTAGGAGAGATGTCTCTGAGCTGACCCTCTGCCATTACCTATAGAATCCCAACTCCCTCAGTTGCTTGAGGAAGAAGCCAGCTCTTTCCCCAACCCTAACAACTGAGTAAGATGATACTTGACAAATTTAAAATTATATTTGGCATTTAGTTCCAGTGAAGATACCTCTATTGAATGTCCCTGTGAATTAGTGCCAGGATAGCACTGACCCGTACAAGCATCACATAAGCAGACAGTAAGAGCACCTGGGACAGGCAGAGAAACAAAGAATTCTGTGATGTTCCAAAGAAATGAAGCAAGGAGAGAAAGGCAGACAAGTATGACGTGAAGCTTTCTCCCTACCCAGCTTTGCTTGCAACCTCACAGTTAGCACCACTGCAAGGCTCGTGATGTCAGCTTCTTTGCTGTGCTCCACACTGCGGTACAATTCACCTCTCCTCTCCAGGAGGTGCAGATGCTGAAGGGTTTACTTCTGGCCTGGGCCACGAGGCAGCAGAGACAAGGGCTGTACTGGGTGGGAAAGGAGACTGGGGGCTTTACTCTGGGGAAGGCACCTGCACTGCAGGGGAAGGCAGAGAGCTTCCTGTATCTGTCTCCCATGGCATTTCTGAATCCATTTCCCTCTCATTCTGCATGTGTGTCTCTGTTTGTAGATGTCCCTGCTGGGAAATGTCTCTGTCCACATGTCTCTTCCCTGACCGTGCTCACAGACCCAATCTGACCTACTGTGTGCTCAGCTCTGCCCTGCAGACTCCTCCTGGGTACAGGGAAAGGTCTGGAGACATTGCTCTGTTTGCAGGTCCTGATGAACAGCTTCAATGTACCTAGAGGAGACAACAAAACAGGATCAGTCTGTAATCAGAGATGAGCTGAGATGAGGGACTTTGAGAGGCTCCACACCAACCTATGTATCTTAATGTAATGCTCTAGGAGTGTCAGTCTCCTAGACAAACATAACCACACCATTAATATGCAATCAACCACATCACTGAAGCTGGGAAATGGAGACAGAGACACCTAAAGGGTGTCTCTTAAAGCTAGTCTCTGTCTTGAATTTCTACTTGAAAAGTCCCCTCTGTGATGCCCTGGGGTGGTGTGGGGCTCTGAGCAGCCTGCCCCAGGCAGCAGACAG
>NW_023311328.1:0-1571 GCF_011077185.1 Oxyura jamaicensis | reverse complement strand
TGCCCGCAACTTCAGTCTATACAACATGCAGATCAAACACACAAAACACACCCAGAGCACTTTCAGCTGCAGGAAACAGAAAAGGAAGATCTGAGAAAGGTCGAGGTGCCATGTGAAACTGTACCTAACTGCTGCCATATGGATGGCTGCACACTGATCATCTCTTCATCAAGTTCTAGGCCAAAGGAGCAAACAACAACAACAAGCCAACAACTTCTTCAGGTTTACCTGGCTGACTCTCTGAAATACCTCTACGGCTTTTCCAGATATACTGGCAGACATGAACAACAGAGAAACCTGCTATCTGCTTCCTTAGGAAGACAGCTTCAAAAAGTTAGTAGCGCCTCTACAAATGAGGTCACAGCTTAAGGATGTGACTAAAGTAGTGGTGACAAGCCCCTTTACCAAAGGGGATTCTTAGCTGCTCATATTCCCCCCACTCAGGATTCATGCAGCACACACACAGCAGCCCTTATCTGCTTTGGGACAACCTCCACGACTCCTAGCAATTTTCCCCAGTTCTCATTTCCTCATTCTAATTGCTAATTTCCCTCATTCTGCTCTCTCCTCAACATGGTCCTTACTTCTGCCCTCTCCAACTCATGCAAAGGAACCTTTTTCCTCACGTACCTAGGGCCACTCTTACCCATTTCCCCGGCTGGAGCCTAGGATAACCACTTCCCTCCCGTGGGGGATTGGCAAACCCTTATTACACTGCAATAGCATGCATGGGAAATTCTAATACTGCATTTTGAAGCAATTGCAGTAGTCGCTTAACCGTGGCTAGCTACTTTATGTCAACCTGCTAACTTCAGGTTTAAAATCATCACTGCAAGAAATAAAGATCCTTTTCCGCTTCCTAATACATCAAAGCGTGCAAAAAAATAAATTAAAAAAATCCCCCAATAAAAGCCCTCAAACCCATCATACTAATTGTTAAAACAACATTCATAACCAATAGTACTAGCAGGTCGTCAGTGCGCTATCTGAAAATTCAACAAGGCCTTTGACCTTCAGCATTAGGCAAAGCATCTGTCTCCTAAACTACAGCTGACCAAAAGCAAACGGTAGCCTACAGAAATCTACACCAGGTGTGGACACTAAACAGTCACACTGCATTCTAGGTTCAGTACTTCACAATCTCTATGTCCTTCCACGTCATTGTTTTTGTTGGCATTGGTTAACAAGTGACTTCATTTGCAATTGGCCTGGTCACAAGAGCTCCTATTTGAATATTAAAAAAAAAAAAAAAAAGTTGAAATTAGATATACTTTGAGCTCAGGGTGATCCACAATAACTCCAATGTCTGGCTCTGTAGAAACTTCCACAGTGTTCTCAACACTCACCTGTTGCTGGTCTACCTGAGAATGTCCAGTAGGAGTCATCTGAAGTGTCCAAGAATCTGGAAGGACACCAATTTCTTCAGTCAGTTTCCTGTTTATCTAGAATAGTCTCCGTGAAGTACCCTGGACCTGCAAAACCATCTCTTTTGACAAATACAGAGACAGAATTGTTATCCTCTTCACTGAAAAATACTTGGCTTCTCCCTTCTTTCCACCTAAAGTCACTGC
>NW_023311327.1:0-8770 GCF_011077185.1 Oxyura jamaicensis | reverse complement strand
GGTGTGGGGACATCCACCATGGTGGGGGGACACCCACCAGGGTGTGGGGACATCCACCATGGTGTCGGGGGGCTCCCGGTGGGGCCTCAGGGCCGTGCAGGGCCGACGCGGGGCCGGTGGCCCTGCGGGTTCCCGGCAGAGGCTGGAGCTTTGAGAAGGAAACGAGGCCTTTGACCGAGGGCCCAGCCGAAGCCAGGTCCGTTCCTAAGGCCTACCTGGAGCTCCTGGGGGGGAATGCCAGTCCTGAGCACGTTCCTGGAGAGGAGTGTTTAGGAGGGGAACGATTTGCCAGGCAGCTGTGCAGGAATGGGGAAGGACCAACGCCCCCGGGGCGAGAGCAATTCCGATGGAGCAGGAGTATCTGCTTATCCGGTGATAACGACCCACAGAAATCCTCTGGGAGACTCGGGGCCAGAATTAGAAGGGGATGGATCCTGGGGACCCGGTAGCCCCGGGGCTGTTTAAGGTTCATGTTGTGATGAAAGCCTGGCCAGACACGTGGAAAAGCTCCAGAAGGCGGGAGGATGGGGTAGGACGAAGGTGTGTGCCAGGAGGGGGGGAGAAGGAGAAGCAGGGAGCGAAACCAGCGGTACCCACAGCGTGCTGGGCAGAGGGGGAGACGGAGGGCCCGGGATGGAAAGGAGAGATGAAGGAACGGCAGGCAGGGAAAGCTTCCCGTGCTGCAGCCTGAATCCCAGCAGGGACAGGCTTGGAGATGCTTGAAGTGTGGCCTGGCCGGCCGCTTCAGGTGGGAGCATCCGGAGTGGAAGGAGGAGAGGTGGCTGTTCCAGACCCAGGACAGGGCAGTCAGGGCTCTCAGATAAAGGAAGCAGCGTTCCTCAAGTACCTCAGTGGGGATCTCTCTACAATTATCGTTACAGGCAAAACGGCCAGCACGGGAGGATTAATAAAATTTTTTACCTATTGCTGACGGGCTGGAGCCTTCCCTTCAGTAACTGCGAACGGAGTAACTGAAGTATTCTAAAACAAACAGCTCCCAGCTATGGAACTGTTGAAAATATTGACTCTGATCAAAGAAATCACTAAATGTCAGAAATATTGCAAGGGCTAACGTGGGCTCTAGGAATTAAGTGGAAATTTCACGCTCCTTGGCATCCTTCCTCTCCTGGAAGGGCGGAGCGCATCAGGCAGTACAGAAGCAATTGAGTGAGTCCTGGACACTCGGCTCCCCCAGACGAAGTGCTCACCTTTGGCACTTCGAATTCAAACTGCACCAAGATGTGGGAGTTTCACCACGTGAAGTATTATTTGAATTGCTCGACACGGACATGGACATGGATTTTTCTCACATGGACATCCCTCATGGGGACATTGGTGTGGGGACATCCATCATGGTGTGGGGACACCCGACATCATGTGGGGACATCTGCTGTGGTGTGGGGCCATTGTCTGTGGGGACATCAACCATGGTGGGGGGACATCAGCCATGGGGACACCCAACATGGTGTGGGGACATCTGCTGTGGTGTTGGGACATCCACCAAGGTGTGGGGACATCCGTCATGGTGTGGAGACATATCCTTGGGGACACCTGACATGGTGTGCGGACATCCACCATGGTGTGGGGACATCGGCCATGGGGACACCTGATATGGTGTGGGGACGTCCGTTGTGGTGTGGGGACATCCATCATGGGGACATTCGCCCTGGGGACATCCACTGTAGTGTGGGGATATTGGCCATGGGGACACCTGATATGATGTGGGGACATCCGTCATGGTGAACAACATCCATCACAGTGCACAGACATCCATCATGGGGACATCGGCTATGGTGTGGGGGATATATGCCACGGGGACATCGATCTGCCCACAGGGGGCATCTGACATCGTGTGGGGACATCCGCCATGGAGACACCTGCCATGGGGACATCCTGGTGCAAGGCACATCCACCCATGGGGACATTCACCACAGCGTGGTGTGGGGAACACCCACCCATGGGGGGAAACCCACCCCAGGGGACACCCACCACAGACTGGGGACATGGTGGCACGAGGGACACCTGGCCACGGGGACACCTTGGCCCAGGGCACCTGGCAGCGCAGGGGCAGGCCGGGGGGGCCGTGGGGCTGTGGTCACAGCCCTGAGTCACAGTCCCACGGGCGCCAGCGCTGTTCCGGGAAGTGAAACGGCCGCAGGAAAACACCCGGGCCACGCACGTCCCCGGCCTGGCCACAGTGGCGCAACCACACGGCAGCCAGCCGGGCTGGCCGGGGGACGTCCTGCAGGCACGCACGGGCTGCAGTGGGGATGGGGACGGGGTCATGGCAGTGCGGAGATGCCTGGGCTGCGGCAAGAAGCGTCCCTGAGGCAGTGGTGTCCCCAAAAGCAATGTCCCCAAGGGGATGGAATCTGAGGTGGATGGGGCTGACGTCCCCGTGGGTGCGACGTGCTCCGTGCCCTCCTGGGGGGAGGTGGGGGCTGCACAGGGTGGTGGAGGGGACCCATGGGGTCCCCACGGCCGCTGGCAGCCGGCAGGAAGTTGTGGGTCCGGGTGGGGAAACTGGCGAGCGGCCACGCTTGCGCCACCGTCCCGTTCCGGGGCGGCCGGCCTTGCCCCAGCCCTGACGAGAGCGAGCGTCATCGTGGGTGCCGGGGCAGTCCCCGCTGTGTCAGCCCAGCCACTGCCGGCCAGCACGCGAGCGCCAGACCCGGAGCATTGACCACATTCTGTGCGCCACACCGACCCCAAAACATCGCCCTGCTGTGCCCCACGCTGACCCCAAAACATCACCCTGCTGTGCCCCACACCGACCCCAAAGCATCGCCCTGCTGTGTCCCACCTTCCCCAAAGTACTGCCCTGCTGTGCCGCACACCTTCCCCAAAGCATCATCTTGCTCCTGTGCCTCAATCTGACCCCAAAGCGTTGCCTCACCTGCCCCCCACTGACCCCAAAGCTTCGCCCTGCTGGTGTGCCTCACTCTGACCCCCAACCATCGCCCCACCATGCCCCACACCGACCCCAAAGCATCACCCGGCCGTGCCCCACACCAACCCCAAAACACCGCCCCGCCATGCCCCACATGTGGAGCCGATGCCCGCAGGCGGTGGCGGGGCCGCAGCAGCCGGCGTGCTGGGGCAGAGCGGAAATGGGCGAAGCCGAGCGTTGCGAAAGGTGGAAATCCCGCTCTGACAGCGCTTCCTTCCAGCGGCGCTTGAAAACCCGGCACGCAGCAGCCGGGCTCAGAGTGCGCCCAAGCGCCGCTGCCAGCAGGACGAGCAGGAGCAGGGCCCCGGCACCCCACAGGTTTTGCCGTCAGGTTTCCCGTTTGGCGTGGAGATGGCGTTCGTCCCCGACCTGGATGTGCTGGAGGGTGGCAGGTGAGTGCGGCCGTGCCGGTGTGCCCGGGGGCAGGGGGGCCGGGTGCTGATGCAGCCCTGGTCTCACCTCACCGCCCCGCTTTGTCCTTCCAGCCTCAGCGAGGAGACCTTGTACGGCCCCGACTGCCTCTGCCCACAGAAGGTAACACCGGGAGGGCCCCGCGGCCCCGCGGCCCCGCGGCACAGCATTGCACGGCGCTCACCCCCACCCTTCTCCCCCCAGAAGCTTCGCCTGGACTCAGAGGCAAAGCACAGCCACAGCCACACCGCGGTGGACGTCCAGGTGACGGTGACGCAGGGACACGGTGCCAGGAGGTTCCGCCAGGCCGCCACCCTGGTGGTGGCCGCGACCAAGATGCTGCAGAGGCCGTCGCACAAGGACTTTGCTGACAGCGACCTGGGCGGCTTCCTGGAGGAGATTTTTGGTAGGGATGCGGTGCTTGGAGGAGGGGCGGCTGCAGGGGGGCTGCGGGGCGCTGCCGACACCCCCTGACCGTCTGCCCCCCGCAGAACCCGTCACCTTCCAGCAGCTCGAAAGCAGCTACGCCGGGGCGCCCGTGTACCGCTACACCCGCTCCCAGTCCTTCGACATCTTCGACATCAACCACAAGTGCTTCGTGCTGGAGTCACCCACCCAGCTGGTGGCCCTGCACCTGCAGGGGCCCTCCGCCAGCCGCAAAGGTGAGGGGACCACGTCCCTGTCCCTGTCCCCGTCCCTTGTCCTCGGGGAGCGCCCGCTGACCTGTCCCTTCTCTCCGCAGTGAGGCTCAACATCGCGCTGTACCGGCCCCGCACCCGGCAGGGCAGCGCCGGGGCCATGCAGATGCCGGTGGCGCTGGGCATCAAAGGCTACAAGCTCTACATGTCCTGCGTGATGAGCGGCACCGAGCCCGTGCTGCAGCTGGAGGTGAGTGTCCCCAGCGTCCCCAACCCGGCCCCGCGGGGACGCTGCCGCCGCCGCCTCCCCCCGCTGACCCCCGGCTTGTCCCCGCCGCAGGAAGCCGACGTCATGAGGGACATCGACAGCGCCGAGCTGACCCGCTTCATCTTCTACCGCCTGGACAGCCCGGCCGAGGGCACCACGCGCTTCGAGTCGGCCGCCTTCCCCGGCTGGTTCATCTGCACCTCGCTGCAGCCCAAGCAGCCCGTGGGCATCACCAACCAGCCCGACCAGGTCAACATCGCCACCTACAAGCTGAGCGGGCGCTGAGCCGCCCGCCCCGACCCCAACCGGCGGTCGCCGGTTGCCACGCCGTATGTACCGAGTACAGCCCGCGGCGCCGCCTGCCGCCCCTCTATTTCAGGTGAAATAGCCCCTCTGGGCCCCGTGGGCCTGCCTCGCGCTCCCGTTACGCTTATTTATGGTGCCGCTACCCTTATTTATTGAGCTTTTAGTTATTTATTGTGCCGCTACCCTTATTTATTCAGCTTTTAGTTATTTATTGTGGTGTTACACTTATTTGTGCTGTTACACTTATTTATTGTGCTGTTACACTTACTGTGCTGTTACACTTACCGTGATTTTACTCTTGTGGGAACAAGAATGTTGTTTTGGCAGAGTTACATTGTTTAGAGGGAAGGAGCGTGGTATTGAGATACCCTTGCAGTGATAAGAAAGCTTAGCTGGTGACCTTGTAAAATGCAGACAACCGGACTCCTTGGAGCAATCAGGTGAAATCCCGGTGTCAAGTCAGATAAGTGAAGAAACATTTCTGCTTCAAGCAGTAAGAAAGTCAAAAGAGATCTGAAATTTAACAGGCCGGCGCCCGAAGGCCATGCGTTGCCTGTGGAGCACCGCACAGGCTGTGAACCTGGATTACCCACTCAGGGAAACGGGGGAGGGTCCCGGCCACCAAAAAGTCTGTAAACTGCGTCACGGACCTAGCAGGCGCGCTCCTGCTTGTGGGGCGCCTGCCATTGCAATCACAAATAAATTACTACTTCACTGAGATCCTCGCCTGAGTTACTGGCTACAGAGGGTTTCTCACACCCTCATTGTGCGGCTTCACTCATTTACTGCGCTTTTACTTACTGTGCTTTTACATCTTATTGTGCCGTTACGCTCATTGCACGTTTACACTTACTGTGCTGTTACACTTACTGAGGTTTTACACTCATTTATTGTGCTTTTACACTCATTTGTTGTGCTTTTACACTTTTTATTGTGCTTTTACACTTCTCGTGCTGAGGCCAGCCCCACTCCCAAGCCCAGGCCCCAGCCCCAGCCCCCAGCCTCAGACCCCAGACCCCAGACCCAGACCCAGACCCCAGATCCCAAGCTGCAGTCCCCAGGCCCCAGACCCCAGATCAAGACCCAAAGCTCAGGCCCAGGCCCCAGACCCCGGCCCCAGCCCCAGGCCCCAGCCCCAGCCCCCAAGCCCCAGCCCAAGACCTGAAGCTCAGGCCCCAGGCCCCAGCCCCCAGCCCCCAGCCCCCAACCTAAGACCCAAAGCTCAGGCCCAGGCCCAGGCCCAGGCCCGGACTCCAGACCCCATGCCCCAAACCCCAGACCCCAGACCCCAGACCCCAGACCCAGACCCCAGGCCCACGCCCCCACGCCCCGCCCCTTCTCTGGCCCCGCCCTCCCTAATTTATGCTAATTAATGCAACAGACCGCCATTGGTCCCCGCGCCCCCTCCCCCCCCCCGGCCCCGCCCGCTCGGCCCCGCACCTCCTCCCGTCACCGCCCCCCGCCTCCCGTCACCGCCCCCCGGCTGCGGCCTCAGCCAATCGCCGCCCTCTGTCCCCGAGGCCCGCCCCCAGCCGCGCTCTTCATTAGGTGGTTCGAAGGAGGCGCCGGCCAATGAGCGCGGGGCGCGCGGCGGTTAAGGGCGGTGGCCGGCGGCTGTGGGGCGGGGTCCGGACATGGCGGCGGCTGGGGCTGAGCAGGGTGAGGGTCGGGGGCAGCTTAGGGGCGTCCTCGGGCATCTTTGGAGGCGTTCGGGGGTCTTCGGGAATATCTGGGGGCGCCTTCGGGAGCCGTCGGGTATCCTCGGGGGGCATTCGGGCATCTGTGGGGGCATCTTTGGAGGCGTTCGGGGGTCTTCGGGGATCTCCGGAATCTCTGGGGCATCTTCGGGGGTCCTCGGGCATCTGTGAGGGCGTCTTCGGGCGTCTTCGGGTATCCTCGGAGGCGTTCGGGCGCCTTCGGGCATCTCTGAGGGATCTTCGGGCGCCTTCGGTCCCCCCGTGGGGCGCTGCAGGCCCGGGGCCCAGTGGGGCTGTGCTGGGGGTCCTGGGGCTCGGGGGGGCCCGCAGGCCTGGGGGCTCCGGGCACTGTGGCTGTGCTGCCCCCGGGGCTCTGCGAGGTGTTGGTGGGTGATATTAGGGGATGGGGGATGCTGGGGTGTCCTCAGAGCCGTGGGGGGGATGCATGGGGGCTGCCAGGTGGGGCCGTGCTGGGAGGGACCCCAGGGTGTGGGGCTGGGGGCAGCTTTATTGCCGGGTGCTGGGGGGCCCTGAAGCCCCCACCCTGTTTGGAGCAGCCCTGTGAGGGCCGCAGAGCTCTGGTGTCTGCTGGGCTGGGATCCCGTGCTGTGGGAAGCTGGTGGGGCGTCTGGGAACGGCCCTGCGGGGAGCACGGGACAAAAAATGGGTTGTGGTCAGTGCTCTGAGTGCTGGGGGCCGTGTGTGCCGTGTCCTCATGGAGTCACGGAATATCCCAAATAACCCCCAGGGATCATTGAGTCCAGCTCCTGGGTCCCCAAAAGACCCCCCCCCCCAAATTAGATAATGTCTGAGAGCGGTGTCCAAACACTTGTTGAACTCCAGTGGGCTCAGCGCTGTGACCACTGCCCTGGGGTGCCTGCTCCAGCGCCCAAGCACCATCTGGGTGCAGAACCCGCTCCTGGTCTCTAGCGTGAACCTCCCACATTGCAGCTTCAAGCCGTTCCCCCAGGCCCTAACCATCTTCTGATCCTTTCCTACCGTCTCTTTGCAGATGAGCGCAGGAGGCAGCTCCAGGAGTACCTGGCAGCCACAGGAAAGCTGAAACAACCGAGCACCAAGTAAGTCATGGTGTGCAGCCTCCCGGCCGGCCTCTGCCTTGTCACTGCAGTGGCTCCCTGATGGGAATGGCCTCATCCCTGGGCCACCATGGCCTGGGACAGCTCTGGCCCTGCAGTGCCCCTGCTGTGCTCTCGCTTGGCAGCACAGGCGTGGTCTCTGCACTGATATTCCCTGCTGGAAACGTCTCCTCTGGGCACCTTCTGAGCCTCCACCAAACCTTATCTTGGGTTTTGACCACCGCTTATTGTGGCGAAGGCACTGCTGGGCCTTGAGAAAGGGTCGTCCGAGTTCAAGCGCTGCTTTTGGCAGCCTTCTGGGACAGGCCAGAGTGAGGAAGGGGCTTTTTTTTGGTACATTTAAAAGCACACAAATAGTGAAGCTAGGTATGACCCCCAGACCTGTGAAGCGAGCCGCCTGGCTGGGCGGCCCCTTTGCTGCTGGGCTCGGTGCTGCAGAAGCCGGGCTGTGCTGATGCGCTGCCACAAGCAGCCCCTTGCAGGCAGCAGGGCCTCGCTCTGAGCTTTTCATTGGCCTCGCTGAGCAGTTGAGGCTCTGCTGCGGTGTTCCTCGTGCTGTTGTGGTGCAAAGGGAGCCATAAAACTTCTCCATGGGGAGAAGACAAAGAGAAGCGGGACCAGGAAGAGTGAACCAATCCCTGATGGCAGGCTCTGAAAAACACCACAAATATAATATGAACCCAATTAATGATCTTTCTTAATGGCATAGTACGCAACTGGTGCAGAGCAGAGGATGGTACCTGAACTCTCCGGGCTCTTCTGTTGCAGTGAGGTGTCTGCACAGGCATCAGCCTCACCTGACAGCTGGGCTGAGTTCCTCTGCTGGTCTTACTGGGGTGGGCAGCCGAGCTCCACCACAACACACCACCCCTCGTCCCTTCACCACACTAACGTCAAACCTCTTCCTTCACAATTCCTGCTTTCTGAAATTCTTCACGACTTTTACATTCGTAACCATCATCCAGTCCATGTTTTGCCTGTTACCTCTCTCAACTATTGTCCTTATCTCAAATTCCTCCAGCCCCACATTGGGCGCCCAAAAGGACTGTGGTGGTTTTACTTGGGTGGGTGGCCGAGCTCCACCACAACCGCTCTCTCCCCCTCCTCAAAGAGGAACGGGGAGAAAATACGATGAAAAGGGCTCAAGGGTTGAGATAAGGATGAGGAGATCGTGCGTTAATTATCGTGACGGGCAAAACAGACTCAGCATAGGGAGACAGTAAGATTTATTGCTAACAAGCTAGAGAAGTGAGAAACAACGGAAAGAAACCAAAAGCACCTACCACCCAATCCACCCTCTTCCCCCTTGTCCCCTGGAGCGGTGCGGAGGAATGGGGGCTATGGTCAGTCTATAGCAATTCTTCTCCGCCGCTCCTTCTCGGTCACTCTCGTCCCCTGTCCCA
>NW_023311326.1:10016-14347 GCF_011077185.1 Oxyura jamaicensis | reverse complement strand
CTTCCACATAGCCTTTACTTGTTTTGTTTAGTTATTCCCTTTCCCCCTCCCTCTTCCCCTTTTCCTTTTTTCCCTTTAGTCGAATTGTTTAATTAATAATATTTCCTTAATAATATATATATATATATATTTAGTCTCTTTAATTAAATCATCCTTATCTCAACCCGTGAGTTGTTCTTTCCTTTACTTCTTCCCCTCCTCATCTGAGGAGGGGGAGTGAGAGAGCGGTTGTGGTGTTCAACTGCCTAGCACGGTAAAACCACCACAGTGCAGTACGGATTATTCCCTATTTCATGGATATTTCCACGCCCAGGGTCAGTAATATTGCCCCCTGAGTTTCCTCTCAGTGTTGTTTAAAAGGCACCTTTGATACCACACAGCATGTTGTAGCCAGGATTATGCGTAGGGAACTCGACTTCAACATTTATTCCTTCCCGGGACTGCGTACGATCCGTCATTTTTACAAGTGTAGAGAATCCAGGCGCTGTTGCTGCTGGAAATAGCCATCAGGGACGAGGCCTCTTCAGTCTTCCTAGGCATCTGGGTGCAAATCCAACAATTATTTTGAGATAGATCTCAAGAAATGTTCTGGATTCAGTGGAAACGCTGATTTTTCCCCCTACCCTACCAGGATAGGTATTACCAAGATAAACCTAAAATACGTCATTTCTCTCTCTCTCTATACGCACACCCTTGTAATAATTAATTTTATCCCTTTATCCCGTATCTAGGTATTAAGTGTTCTAATAACATTTTTACCACCGTTCCGGAGAACGAGCAACCCAAAACAGCAAGGCATCTGAATCACCCCTCTCTGTTCCCTCCTCCAAACTCTTGACGTTCCTGATGTTATCACCAGCCATGGGGCTTGTCGACCCCCATGGCCACACTCCCACATCTCCCCCTTCTTTAACATAAAAAAGCACGATTAACACAAATTAAGAAAGCACGATTAACACAAACTAAAACACAGAGAAAAACTACCAGGCATACTAATTCTATCTTTAAGAAACTTTGTAACCCCATCCCTGGGAGAGGCAGGTACCGAGTGCTGCCCAGGCAGGGGGGGGCTCTGGCTGCCCCTCCAGCTCCTGGAGTCCTTGTTTGTAGGTCCTGCATATGCCAGCCGGACACTCCCAGACATTGTTTTTTGTTTGAGCTGGAGTCCAAACTGCAGAGGAGGGTGCTGTGATCATGTTAAGGCAGATGATGAAACGGCCAGACAGATTCATGGTGCTGACATCCATCTAGGACCGGCTTCTGTTAAAACACAAGCACAACCTCGGCCCCCAAGTTATTAGAGTGTAGGGCCCTTCCCAGTAATTGGTGCTGAATTTTTTTATTTTTATCTATCTATTTATTTATTTATTTCCCATGACTTGTGCTCTTTCTTTAACTGAGTTTCTCCCAGATCTGTCTCCTAGATCTGTCTGTCGCTTTTTCTCCTGCACGGACAGATGCAAGGACCTTCCGTTCATCGATTTAAAAAATGTAAGAACATAGCATCCTTTATCTATCTTTTCCTAGGGTTCACACCCCTTCTCTCCCTTCTTTGTTTTAGAAGCTGTCCTGGTTTAGTTAGGATAGAATTAATTTTCCTCCCAGTAGCTGGTAGAGTGCTATGTTTTGGATTTAGAATGAGACTAATGTCGATAACACCCTGATGTTTTAATTGCTGCAGAGCAGTGCTTATACTAAGCCAAGGACTTTTCAGCTCCTCACTCTGTCCTGCCAGCGGGCAGGCTGGGGGTGCAGCAGGAGCTGGGTGCAGCAAGAGCTGGGAGGGGACAGACCCAGGACAGCAGACCCAAACTGGCCGGAGGGGTATTCCATCCCATCTGATGTCATGCTAAACAATGCATAGGGGCGGCTAGCCGGGCTGGGGGGGCCGGCTGCCTGGGGACAGGCTGGGCATCGGTCAGCGGGTAGCAAGCAACTGCACCGTGCATCACCCGCTCCGTACACATCATCATTATTATTTTCTGTCCCAATAAACCGTCTCAATCTCAACCCACAGGCTTCAGTTTTTCTCGTTTCTCTCCCCTATCCCACGGAGGGGGGGAGGATGAGCAAACGGCTGTGTGGTGTTTAGCTGCCGGCCAGGTTGAACCACAACAGAAGCATACATAAATTGATACAAAGGAACACTTAAATAATACAACTGGACACAAAAAATATACATTTTTTAGAGAAATTCACATCAGTAATTGTATCAAGCTTTCTTCCGTACTACGGGGTCCTGAAAATTTAGGACTAAAACATCAGCTTTGTAATGTAATGTAAAAGGGTTATCATGACAGTCCTCAAAGGCCACTCTATAGCACACTGACATATTCAAGGCTATCAGCTTATATTTCAGTCTGTGTCTTCAAGTTTTGAGGTCCTTCTATGATTATGCAAACATCAGAAATATAGTGGTATAATAAATGGCACTTATGAAAGCCGAGTTTCAGAGCCAATATTCAATTTTGCAGGCTCAAAACACCAACTTCATATGTAAACAAGTATTTGATACTTCTGTTTGTTCAAAAATAGAGTAAATGCACTTACATAAGAATAACTTTCACTTTTCAACAAGCGTGCTCGTGATTTTTATATTAGTACAAACTTAAAAACAAACAAACAAAACCACCATATGACTTTTTAAAACCAATGATACCAATTCACCTTTCCCCTACTTGAGTACATTTCCATTAAGGCTTTGAATCATCTGACCCACGATTTTACAACATTCAAATGAATGGGTCCACAAGGATGCTGGTATGTCTCACTGAGACTTAGCATGAATAGAATTAAAGCTCGCCACCTTCAGGAAACAGAAAATCACACGCTTATGCCCTAACTATATTCCTTTTTGTCTCCAAACCAGAACATAAAGTTTAATAGTAACAGTATTTCATGGCAGAAGATGAGTACTTTTTAATCAATTCTATTTTATTAATTAATATTATTAATTTAATGGCAACATCTTTGGAGAAACTTCCAGTTTTTGTTGTACAACACTGCTTTCTGGTGGTGATTCAGGCATGGGGAGTTCATTCAGTTCAACGCGCTGTCAATATAGCCCCACTTTTCCCCTTTAATAGCTCCAGGGCCCGACATAAAGCATACAGCTCACAAGCCTGAGCCGACCGTGATGGACTCAAAGGTCCTGACTCCACAGGTTCTAGGTCCTTATTAATTATTGGATATCCTGATTTGACACGTTTTATCACATAGTACTGAACCATTTGTAATTTGCTCCCTTTTCTCTGGTCCCGGGACTTCCATTTTGTCTGACCCATCTAGGAATTTTACTGTGGCAATTCCTACAGCCCTTGGTTGCCCAGTAAGAGTGTCTTGCAGGGGGACCTATCACCCACCCACGAATCCTATAGGAATCGCTTCGGTCCTTCACCGGCCAAGTCCCTCGCGGGAGATTGGAACCGCGGTTAGAAGACCTCCACACTCGCTTCGGAACTAGGTTCCGTCTCAGTCACACTCTTACACACACAGGCAACCGAATCCCACCCAACCGAACGGTACACACTTCAAATACTCACGACTCCGTCGTCTTCGTTCGGATCTTCGCGCGCAGAATTACGGGCAAAATCCAATGCTGCAGCCGGCAAGGGAGCTCATAAACAAAATCAATTTCTTTGCTTGCCTTTATTCAGGTTCAGGATGGTGTTAGTCCCGACCTGACTCGAACAGGAGCCACCAAATGGTGGGGCGCCCCTCCTAGATCCAGTCAGAATTCAGGAACCAAGACCATCCCGGACGAGCCCCCAATTGTGATAAATGATTGAGTCCCAAATAGGATTGTTTGTGATTTACTAAGCGAATAGAGGCAAGCAAACAGCGCCGGGTGCACTGGGAGTCTCTGCTCTACCAGGACGCACACCTGTTACATCAGGCGGTTGATTTTTATGCTCCTAGACTAATACATATTCATCACTATTCCTAGAAAAGGCAGGGTTATTGTAATTAGTTCCCGGAATCCAAACCCTCTCTGGACGCATGCGTATCAGTCTCTGGTGGTCTTTCTGGGGGTCTCTTGTGCTGAAGGCTCCTAGTCTTCCTCCCAGGCTTTGTCCTTCGGTCGTCCTTCAACTCCCCCTTTCTCCTTATTTGGTGGATCTCTTTGCTGGTTATCAGAGGCTTGAGCAGCGTCCCATGCAAAAGTCTGCAGTTTCCTAAAAAAAACTCCTTGGTCCTTTTATCTCCCAGACTAGAGTCTCAATGTTCGCCCTTCAAACCCTCTATGTACACAAATTGCTGGATCGTTCCTTTGCACGATACAAGAACTATGGACACGAATCACTCTGTTTTTCTTAAATAGGAGCTCATCA
>NW_023311326.1:0-10006 GCF_011077185.1 Oxyura jamaicensis | reverse complement strand
CTCTCTCCACGTTCACAATCTCCTGCTCGGAAGGGATGGATCAGGACTTCCAAGGCCTCCAACTTTACATGCTGTCGCACTAGGGGAACTCGGTGCGAGGACTCTAAGGAACGGGACGGAGCGTAGAGCAAAGTGAGAACGCCACGGGTAGGCTCAGTGACGAGACGGGGACCCGATGCTCTCGTGCGCACCGAGACTGACAAGCTGCACGTTTGCTACCCTGAGCCAACGACCTGTCACGTTTCTAACAAAACGTTACACTCTAGGGAACTTCTGTTCCTTACAGCATCACTGTCATACCGACACACACCTCCGTACCAAAAGCTCCGTGCCTCCGAGGTGCAACCACCCCTCAGGGAGCACGTGCTCTGAATTTCTCAGACCCCTATCTATACCTTTAAAGGAAAGCAAGAAAACGTTTTGCCAATCATAACCAAGAAATGCCCGACTAGAGTCACTCGGGCTCCTCCCAAAAGGGACGGACAACCGTCACAGAATCACAGAGTATCCCGAGCTGGAAGGGGGACACAAGGACCGTGGAGCCCAACTCCCGGCACCACACAGGTCAACCCCAGAATTCAGACCAGGTGACCAAGTGCCCAGCCCAAACGCTTCTTCAACTCTGACAGGCTCGGTGCAGTGACCGCTGCCCTGGGGAGACCGTTCCCGTGCGTGACAACCCTCTCGGTGAAGAGCCTCTTCCCGAGGTCCGGCCTGAACCTCTCCGGCCGCGGCATGACACCTTTCCTGAGGGTCCTGTGACCGCTCGCTAAAGAGAACAAGTCGGCGGGTCACGTAGGTGGGCTGAATTGAAAGGGGATCGTAGGGAAGATACCGTCACGAAGGATACCTTTCTGCCTTCCGGGAGCAGTCGACGGGCCGAGCCCTCGGATTTTGTGGTCGTCTTTCCCGATGAATGAATCCCGGAAGAACAGAAAAGATACACAACGTGTCCACGACGACTTCTGAGGAGGCTACCGGAAAGAAAAACAGAAAAAGAGAAGCAGCAAGCGGCTCGTACGTCAGTTTTGTTAACAGAGTAACATTAACACACTAGGAATTTCTCTCTCTCTCCGTATAAACTAACAAGCGTTTGGAACTTTATAACCACTTGAGTAACAATCATTAGGTAGGCCTACGCTGAAAGCCAGGACTACGCTTAAGCGATTAAGTACACACGGAGCCTGATCTGTGAAACGCTGAAAACGCCCCACAACCACTGGGGGTCTTACGCACGGCGTACGCCGTGAATTTCTGCACAAACGTGCATCTTAATACACAAAGAGGAGGGGCGAGGCGGACAAAGGTTTTAGAGATGCATCGAGACCAGAACAGCCACTGGGGAATCGCTCAGATGTGCAAAGCTCAGCTAAATCTCGCACAAATCCACCGAGGGAAGGAGGCTACCTACTTGTCTGCTTAAAATAACCTCTACAATAAAGAACGCACTGCAAAACCAAAAATGAAACCATCACCCGGCAAAGCAAACGTCTGGAATACAAAGGGATAAAACTGACAGCTGAGGTTTGATTCTTTAGCGATGTCAAAGGTCTTCGGATCCTGCCTGACTTCTCGGGGATGGTGGCATTGCAGCACAGGCACGAGGGGATCGGGAAGATCGCAACAGGCCAAACGCGGTGCTGAGCTCCTAAAGGACGCGCTGGGGGGATGGCACTGACGAGAGCGAGACAGCCTGTCAGCCTTCTGCACGAGCCGAGGAAGAGGAGCGCGAGCGTCCGAAGATGCTGTTTCTTCTCACGCTTCCCTTAACGCACACCGTCTTGAAAGCCGGGCCATCTTCTCGGGGAACAGATAAGGAGGTAGAGTTTAGCGGCTCCAGGGACGCTTCGGGATCTTCTGCCTTTCTCTAGTTAGCTGCTATCCAGAAAACCAGAGCAGTTGAGATAGAGAGTTCTATTCAAAATCTGGGGTAATAACAAAAGCACGGGATTTGAAAAGCACAACAAAACAAACACACGCTTGCACGGAAAAGAGGTGAAGCTACCTCATTCATTTCCCAATTCCCCTGCAAACTCTACGCTCAGCTCCTCTTCACTCCCCGACCTATCCAAACACAGGGCAGACGCATCAGTTCTCATCGTTCTCGGTAAAAAGGCAACATTCTCATGCTTGCTGTCACAGATCACCTCTTTCCAGCATGCTTTCCTGCGAGCTATGCTAATTCCTCCAGGCTTTTTCATACATGCCAGAAACCTCGCTCTTTTCTTATCTTAACGACCATCTCAGTGGGAGTCGCCGAGCAGCTACCTTTGCTTCTGCCGTCTTCACAAATACAAATAAAACAGTACTCCGGCAACGCTCTGTGACAAACCTGGCAACGCGCGCATCGACCCCTTACGGAAGGAAGGAAAGAATTTGCAGGCAACATCCAGAAAGTATGACTTGGTTAGATATCAGAGCGGTGGGGCAGAATTACAACGCTACAAAAGTCCATGCCTATGCTCCTGGGACCGTACACACCTTGCTGGAATACAAAAAAAAAAAAAAGCAAGGTCACTGTGTGGAACAAGTTCACTCACGCTTCACTCGCTCAATTCTTGCTGTGAACTACAAGAACATTTCAGGAAGCGTTCTTTTAAACCCGTACAAACGTTCGGATTTGTCTCCGTTTGGCCTCGTGAGAGCTGAAACTTGCAGCGTAAAGACCGTTTATAAAAGGCTTTACCAGCTAGGCTTTTCACGCACGGATCTGGTCGCCCTTCTGGATAACATTCGGCGCTCTCCCCCTTCCCCCAACAAGGAAAATGAGCTTAAAGACCACAAACTGGGACTTCGGGGAGGTGTGACTCCATTTTTCACCTTACCCAATACACGCTGTGGCTTCGCTACGCTACTACGCCTTCACCGGGACTGCATCACAGAGTCTCGCTGCTATCGCTGCTGTCTGGGAGTTTGGCAGACTTCCCCAAACTAATTGAAACGAGCGTCTTCCGTTGTGACGGACAGCAGAGCCAACGATGTCTCTCGTCGGCTGGGGAGTCCTGCCGGCAGTACCAGCAGCCCTCTCTCGCACAGCCCCATCTAGCTTTTGGGGTCCGCCCCACTCATCCTCGGCGGTGGGAAGTTCTTCCAGAAGCAGACCGACTGCTAGTCGTTCCTCGCTGGAGCTGAGGCTCTGCAAGGCTTTGCTTGCTTGCTCCCCTCCCTCCCCCTTCATTTCCAAGCTTAAACCTGCAGCCAGCGGCAACCTGCGCCTCCCGGCCCCGACTCGGGGAAAGACCGGCCGCGCGCCCCGGAGCCCACCTGGCCGCCGGCACCACAGAACTACAGCTCCCAGCACGCCTCGGGACGGAGCAGTCCAGCCAACCCAGAAGGGGGCCGGCCAAGCGCACACACTGCACCCTCCCCTCCCCCCCCCCCCCCTCAACCGCCACCGCCTTTTCTGTCCCCTCCCGCCCCCTTCAGCCGCCTCCCGCCGCTCCGGCCCCCTCTCCCCCAGGACCCCGAAGCCCCGCGCAGTGCAGACCCCGCTGCACGCCCGGTCCGGTCCGGCGCGCCCCCGCCCCGCACAAGGGCCATTTTTCAGCTGGAATTAGTTCAACGTTTCTTTTACACGGGAAGAAAAATCTAGGAGCATAACAGATCACACGCCAAAAGCAAAATCGATGCACTAACATCAGTCGCAGGAAAAAAAAAAAAAAAAAAAAAAGCGCATGGGTTGCGCCGGGACGCCTGCAGTACCCACTTTCCACCAGCAGATGAAGGCAGAGGGCGCTCGCAGGCTCCAGCGCGCATGCGCGGTGTTGCGCATCCTGCAGCTCCCCCTTCCTCCCAGCAGGTGGCGCCGGGCGGCGCGGGGACCGCTCGTTCTATGAAAATAGTACCCCCCTTCCTCCTTTTCCTGGGTATCGTGCAGTAATATTTTCATTGGTCATGAATAATGGCATTTTTAGGAGTTCTACTCTTATTGACCAGTTATTTTTGATATGAGGAAAGAAAAAACGCACACCGTGCACCATGACACCAGGTGATTGCATTTAATACTCTCTGCATTACCAACATTTGGAAAGAAAACTCACTAGGGGAAGTGCACAAGTATGCAGCTATTACCAATAAAGGCAGTGTAAGTAAACTTCTCAATATCGCTTTTGGTATTTCATGGGGAAAAAAATGAGGCTATTTTTTCTCATCTCTAAGGTCTTGGGGGGCAGGTAGAGAAGGAACCCAAAATTCTTAGCATGTTGTCTGAGAATCACAGTGTAGTTACTCAATGTCTTCTGGTCTCACAGGATGAGGAAGAGGTATAATAGATTTCTTCTCCGTATCTCTAGAAAGAGCTTTTCTCATATCTATAGCAAGAGAAAAAAATCTTGTTGTAGAGTCGTTGCACAAAGCCATACTAAGCGAATTCCCTATTACAGTAGATCACTTTTAATCAAGCACATTTCGGCAGCCATGTTAACAATTCAAATCGTTAGTACAGCACAAAATTCAACTGAATGTCAAGAAAATGGCAGGCTGAAAGGGCAAACATGACTCAAGTCATCTGCAACAACTGTAGCTGTCTGTCCACAGCCCTTGTATTTCATGTTACTTTCATCTCAAACGATGCATGGATGAACAGAACACAGCAAGCCCAAAAAAGCTTTAGTGGGGGACACTTACAGGAAAAAATATCTTGCAGTAACAAGCACCTAGTACTTCAGTTTTGTTAACATAGTACTTGAAATTTCCATGTCCTTCATCCTTCAAATTGAAAAGCCCACCCGGTTCTCTGTCACTGTGGCCCATTAGCCTTTGTCAAATTTTAACTGGCTGAGAAAAACAATGCCTCAAGTCCGTATAATCAAGGGACAAAACAAATGGGTCGGGGTGGGGGGGGCCGCCACAGAAAAGGAGGGAAGAGAAAGGAAGAAGAAAAGCACAGCCATTCCTCTTCCCAGTGGTACCAGGAATAAGTCCAGGCACTTGCCAAGAGCATTCTTTCCATTAGGTAATTAACTGCATGTTATTTATCCTTACTCACAGAATAACATGTCTTTGTACTTGATAATTTACTCATATGTTATTTTGTTTTACCACGGATACAACGCCATATGCAAACTGCAAGATTAAGTTTTATAACAGCAGGAAAAGCTATCTGAAGTAAGAAGTAAAGTCCCATTAAACAAGAGCCACCTTAACTTTTTTCATATAAAAAAAAAACATAGGAACAACCCTGGGACACCCAACAAGAGAATCTTTCCATTCAACCTGGGGTAGAACAAGTACTTACCATAAGCATCCTCATCAGGCTCTCCATTGCTAGCAGAATAGTACTCTAACACTGTCCGGTACACACTGTAGCCTAGTTGCTTATACATATTTACTGCAACCTGATTTGATACTCTCACAAAGAGATCAACGAAAAATCCGCCCTTTCTTTGAAAAAATAAACAAAACACAATAAGAAAGAGCAAGTGAATATATTTCCAATTAAGAACCCACAACATGTAACCAGGAACAGGTCTGATGTGGCGGTACACTAATCGGGTGTGTTTCACACTGTAATAACAGACGCACTCCTTTTACCAAGGAACAAGCCCAGTATTGGTAGAAGTCATTTTTTGGTCACATGAACAATCTTCTAAACCATCCAGTGCACTCAGAATTATTAACGAAAAGAACAGGGCAAACCTAATACCCCCACAAGCCTCATTTTCATATATATATATATATCTAATTATAATCCATATTTTAGATGCATTTACTTTGCACTAGCTTAGAGGCTGCCCCCTTCAAAATGAGCAGGGGAAGAAAAAAAATCAAGTCTCACAATTCAGTTGCCTAACAGGAGATAGCCCTCAATACGCAAGTTCTTCAAAGAATCATGCAATTTTTTTTGATTTTACCAACCATAAAATGGTTGCCCTACTGGCAAGAGCTAGGGACATTTCCCTATGTGTTTATTTTCTGCAAGTACGAGTAACCCAGCATGAGATGGAAAGTAAGCTAAGGTGCTGTCTGCAGCACCACATTTGTGTAATATTGTGTCCAAGGGAAGCCGCACTAAGTCCACAACCTCTAAACAAGTATGTTGGGGGCACTACAGAAAACACTGTTAGTAGGAAAAGAACTTCACAAAGTATCAAGAAAAGGATACTTTATACAGTGTCTTTGCTGAAATTTAGACTACTTCCCATTCATCATGGCAAGTGAGCTTTCGTAGAAATCAAGAGATTTTAAAACACCAAACAAAGTTTTTAGTTCTTGTTCTCTAACTACAGGGAATTTCAGTCAGTTGGGTCACTATTTAATAGAGAAGTCTGGGAGTCTGGGGATGTTTCATGTAAAACAAATACCTAAACCACAGACAAAAGTCTACAGAAAGAATACTTTAAAAGATCAACTTAAAGAGAAGGGTAATACTCACTTTTCTGAGATTTCTTCCAATAGTTCCATCAACTTGGCAGCCAAACCCAGCCGTCGAAATTCTGGTGCAACAGAGAGAGCAGTAACGTGTCCGTGCCATTCTTCCCTAGCCACTGAGCCTTCTGCTTTACCCATTACTGCAGACATACAGAGTATCAGCACAGCACCGCCTTTGGGATAATTCACCCCAGATATACATCTTTACAGAAGAATATATAAACACATGCTGCAATGACTGTGGCAAAAAGCTGAACAAGGCATGTCTGTATTATCACTCTATGACTTAGCAACTCTGTACAGTTACAGGTCAAATATCAGAGCTTCAGTGAAAGGCAGACAAGGCCCCTGAAGGTCACATTTCCATCTCAATTCCAAGCTCTATTGGAAAGACCCCCAGATGCTAGTTCCTGATTTCACCAACTGCACGCTAACAGAACCTATTCTGACACCCAAATTCACCTACCGCAGACAAAGCAAATGTTTCTCATACAGTTCTGCTTTATTACATCAGACATCACTTTGCTTGTTTTATGCTAGTCTCTTGACTAGCATTAAAGAAATTAAATCATTTTTCAAAACTTGCTTTTCAAGGAGGGACTTCTATATAAAAGTCTTAGGCAATTCTCATGAGTCTTTAAATGAGCAGAATTCAGGGTCTGACTGGAATAATGGAAGAACAGAGGTCTACAAGCCAAAAACTAGCTCATCATCCTAGCAATCTGGAGGGGATGACGTATGAAGAGCGTGGCTGAGGTCACTGGGCCTGTTCAGCCTAGAGAAGAGGAGGCTGAGGGGGGACCTCATCGCAGTCTGCAACTTCCTCGCGAGGGGGTGCGGAGAGGTGGGTGACCTATTCTCCACAAACACCAGTGACAGGACCCACGGGAACTGGGTGAAGCTGAGGCAGGGGAAGTTCAGACTAGATATCAGGAGGAGATTTTTCACTGGGAGGGTGGTTGCGCACTGGAACAGGCTCCCCAGTGAAGTAGTCACTGCACCAAGCCTGTATGAATTTAAGGAATGTTTGGACTGTGCACTAAGTCACATGATCTGAACTTTTGGGTAGACCTGTGCGGTGCCAGGAGTTGGACTTGATGATCCTTATGGGTCCCTTCCAACTCAGAATATTCTATGATTCTAACTAATAGAAACTTCTGGTCGCTCTGAGGAGGGAGAACTTGGGAAGCTTTGCTCATCTGGCAAAAGAAAGTTTAGGCCCTGCAAACACATTATGTGTAGCCCAAAAAATGTTTTTTTTTTTTTTTTTTTTTTGGGGGGGGGGGGGGGGGAAAGGGTGGGGGGGGGAGCAGGGGTGTCGGGTGTCTTTTGACTTTGTTTCTACATAGTGGCACTAGATCGTGAACAACCATTCAGACTTCCTATCACACCTATCGGTACTTCAGAAACACCCATCACCCACAGCACAAAAGCTTCGGGCGTCAACACATCAAGCCGGTCATTTCCCAAGTCTCTGCGAAGGCCTCCCGGGATGCTGGGGCAGGCAGGGGTAACAAGGACAAACAGGCAAACAGCCCTAGCAGCGGGCACTGCTGGGGAACGCCACCGCGCGGCAGCAAGGCATGCGCAGCTCCCCGGCCCCAGGCTGGCTCTCGGCGGGCGAAGGGAAGCCCGAGCCCGAGCTCGGTGCTTAGCGCCGCGTACAGCGCTCGCAGCGCGCCCGCCCCGCAGCCCGGGGGCAACCGGAGGGCCCGCCCAGCGCTAAGGCCCCAGCCCAGAGCGGCGGGGCCAGAGCACTCACTGTAACCCATCAGCTCCCCGCCGGGCGCCTCCGCCACGATGAAGTACTCGGGCCAGTGCGCCAGGTACTGCAGGTAGAAGGGGATCCCGTACTGCGGCCGCCAGTTAAGGAGCACAGCGACACCGGCGCGGCGCCCCCCGAGGCCTCCTGCCGCGCGGCCGGCGGCAGCGGAAGGATACGGTCTCCGTCAGCGGGTCCAGGTTGCTGCGGAGAAAAAGCAAGGCTCAGCGCGGGCCCGGCCGAGCACCAGGCGGGGGGTGGGGGGGTGCGCGTGCTCACATGTTGTTGAAGCGGAACAGGTCGTCGCAGGTGAAGGCGCGGAGCGACGTCATGGCGATACCGGGCCGCCGCCAGCGCTGCCCCGGAAACGCTTCCAACGCCCCGGGGGCCTCTTCCGGCGCGGATGGGGGTAACTCCGCCGGCCCCGCCCCGCGGCTCGGCCCCGCCCGTCAGCCGCCCGTTTTCCCCGGGCCCGTCTCGCTGCGGGGCCCGGTCGCGTTCCAGGCCGAGGCCCTGCCGCAAGGCGCCGTGCGCCAAGGCCAAGTTTCGGGGATGGGGGGCCTGCGGCCGCAGCCTTCCCAAGCAACCCGTTCGGCCCCGCTCTGCTTTCCCCTGGCTCCACCACGGCACCTCCGTGTCCTTCCTTCGGTCGCTGTGCGAGGCTGCAGGACATCGGATTGACACCTTGCCCTCTGAACCGCGCTAGTGCTGGGAGCTGCGGCTGCTTAAATTGCACACGTCCCTGGGATGCTGTTTGTTATACAGAAGGACAGAAAAAAATTAAAAATATCCTTCCAGTCACCACGTTACTAGGCTACCGGAACCCATGCTTGTGCCTCAGCGTGCACCGAGTGCACATGAAATACTGTTTAATTGCCAGAATTATACTTGTAGGTGTTGTTGCTGAATAACCAATGGCTTAAGGTTACCAAAATGAGCACAGAAACGTTCAACTTCTTCAGTATCCCGGTTTCTTTCGAGGCTTACAGGTGACAGGCCATCTCATGTAACATTAAACAAAGTTTTAGGGTAACTCCTAAAATCATGAGTTCATTTATGCTGTGAAGGTACGTTCCTCCTTCCTCACAAGTTAGTTTGTACATAAACTCAAGGTATTTCAACATACTGAACTCCTTGCAGATACATTCTTACTAGTCATTAAAAGGTTAAGAGAACTTTTTATAGCAAATACAATTCTGATACACGTATGACAATTTATTGTAATACCATTCATATAAAGCATTTCAATTTAAAATACTGAGAAACAATCTTAAATATTTGCATAAGAACTTACAAACATTAGTAAAGATAAACCACAGACAACAGCTTTCCAAGTTTTCAAATATATGTTCTGGTAGATATCCATGTATAAATAAAATGAACAATACCAGTGAAGATGCATACCTCATTTTTACTTTATTTATAAAGAAGTGACAACACTAGAAAACACATCGATAACCAGTGCTTTGAACAGTGAAGGTGGGACATAGAAAAGTCTGTTTGAACTAACACAAACTTAGGTCTTTATTGAGTTGCATATCTGCCAGGAATGCTGAAATGCAAGAGTTTACACCTGCAATATTCCATAATGGAATACCCAAATAATATCAAATATAATCTCCAAATTCCAAACCGGTAAATAAAAAAGCCATCATTAACACTACGTATTAGAAGACCACTGCAATTTCTTATTGCTTTTTGAGTTAATACTCTGAAAACCAAACAGTCTCTACTGTACCTTGCTCATTCTCCTGCTCATTCATTAACACTGGAAGCAATCAGTTTCTATATGAGGCTGCAAAAAAAGATGAGGAAAGGTGAGGTGAGGTGAGGAGAGGAGAGGAGAGGAGAGGAGAGGAGAGGAGAGGAGAGGAG
>NW_023311325.1:0-2083 GCF_011077185.1 Oxyura jamaicensis | reverse complement strand
TTTGCATTCAAGAGGAGCTTGTCAGAAAATAATCACAGCTTCAAGGGATGCCTCTGGACATGGGGCAGCTAAGGTCCACTATAAAAGCCAGCCCAGCTCTGTGCTCCCTCATCCACTTCTCTGGCCTTCTCCTCCTTAGGAACCAGGTGAGTGTGAAGCCCCTTCTTGTCTCGCTCATTCTCCAGGAGGGAGTCTCAGCTCTATGGACCTCTTAGCTGCAATCAGCTCTGTTCCATGCCAAATCTTGGGGCTGCTGGTCGTGGGATAGGGAAGTGGGGAGAAGGTTTGTCAGGGAGGGAGGCTAAGATGGCTTCTTGGCTAGAACCTTGGCTGTAGCCAGGTAGTTCCTGGTGGCTCTTTTTGGACCCTGCCAGGATTAGGCCAAGAAGCCCTTGCACATCCCTGCACAGCCTCCGTTTTGCAGCAGTACCTGCACCTTGGTTTCCTCAGGATGTGGTGGCAGGCTGCTCCTCATGCATCCCCATGTTGAGCTTCCTCCCTGCCCTCTCTCCCAGGTGAACCTCCTGCCTCCAGACATGTCCTGCTACGACCAGTGCCAGCCCTGCCAGCCGTGCCAGCCCTGCGGCCCGACTCCACTGGCCAGCAGCTGCAATGAGTGCTGTGTCAGGCAGTGCCAGAACTCCACCGTCGTCATTGAGCCCTCTCCCGTGGTGGTGACCCTGCCCGGCCCCATCCTCAGCTCCTTCCCGCAGAACACCGTTGTGGGATCTTCTACCTCTGCTGCCGTCGGCAGCATCCTCAGCTGTGACGGAGTCCCCATCAACTCCGGGTGCTGTGACCTCTCCTGTATTGCTAGCCGCTACTGTTGCCGCCCCTGCTAAAGATGCCAGACCCTTTCCCGGAGCAGGACCCCAGGAACTCACAACACGCTGCTGGACAGAAGAACAAACTTTGTGCTGTTGTTTTAAGAGAAGTTGACCATCTTTGGCTTGTCCTGTAAAGACAGACAGGAAAGGGCCAGCCTGGCTTCTCTGACAACACAGCCAATATCTACCTTTTCTGTTTTCCACTCACTCACTCACTCTTTTTCTCTCTTTTCCTTGTTACCCTCTGCTTTCTGTGAGGCCCCCAGAAAACAGCCTGGATTGACCTGCAAGCCTCTCTCCATTTGTGGGCCAGGTAGACAGATGCCCTGTGGCAACTGTGCTGTAGGAAAAGCTGAAAAACTTTTGTCTGCTCCTCCTGCTCTCCACTCTCAGGGCCTCCTCACCTCATTTCCCTTCTCAGTCACCTCATTTCCCTCTTGAGACTCAATAAACTTTTGCAGCATCCCTGAGTGTGTCCCGGTCTGGTCTTTCCATCTACATGGAGATGGCCAAGGGCTTTGGTGGGAATTAATTGCAGGCACTGCCTCACTCCTCTGTGCATCGGAGGGTGGGGCACACTGCAGCAATTCATCAATCAGGCACTGTCTCTTGAAGCTGAGGAAGACACCCCTAGTTCCTCCACAGCCAATGGCCACCAGTCCTTGACTTGTGAAGTCTCTGCCTAGGCATGTTCCCTTGACTTTTGAGGCACCATCTCTTGAGGAAGAGTGTTCGTCTTGCTCGTTCATGGAGCTGTGCTGGGGATGGGGCTCAGACAAAGATGTTCCCAAAGGATGGCTGAAACCGGGAATGGGTAGTTGTCTTGGGGATGGCCCTCTGTCTCTACTCCACTTTTCCCTTTCCTCCACCACCTGATCATGAGCAGTGCATCTGGGCATGCACAGCAGGTACAGCTTGCCTTTGCAGCCCTATCACCCTTGAGCACAGTGCTTGGTACGGCCCACCTGTTGCCAAGATGTGTAGTGCTGAGGGGATTCACAAGTTCATGCTTCTACCAGGTACAGGGGTGCACTCAATCTCATCATCTACGTCATTGATGAAGATATTGAAAAGCACAGGTCCCAAGACAGACCTCTGAGGGACACCACTCATCACCAGTCTCCATCTGAATATGGAACCATTTACTACTACCCTCTGGGTGTGGCCATCAAGCCAATTCTTTATCCATCGGATGGTCCACCCTTCTTTCCAATTTAGAGATTAGGATGTCATGTAGGACTGTGTCAAAGCTCTTA
>NW_023311324.1:0-6269 GCF_011077185.1 Oxyura jamaicensis | reverse complement strand
TTGAAGCAAGGCTTCAATATGTGCAGCTGTTGTTCGGGAGGACATTTTCATAATGAGCTCTCCCCTCCTGTCTTCTTCCCTTTTTCCACCTTTTATAGCTGAGTGTGACATCATATGGCATGGAATATTCCTTTGGTTGGTTTAGGTCAGGTGCCCTGCTGACGTCTCCTCCCCACCTCTTACCCACCCGCAGCCTGCTGGTTCTTAGGGGTTGGAGGGAGTCCTGATGCGGTACCAGCACTGCTCAGCAGTAGACACAACCCTGGTGTGAGAGTAGTGCTGTTCTACCTACACGTGCACAGCACAGCACTGTGGGGGCTGCTGTAGGGAAAGTTAACTCCATCTCAGCCAGACCCAGGACAACCTCCACCCCCTTTTCCATAACATTAGTGTTACACTTAGGTCCCACATACTTTAGTATGTCAGTATTCTCATCACCATTGTTCCTTGTCCTTTACCAGATTGATAGGTAGGTGCATCTGTTCATTCTATAGGTCTTTCTCAGAAAATGTTCATGAGAACTGGTGATGATTCATCTTCCAAAGTGGTCACTCAGGGCAGGCAGAGTTGCATATCTGGACACCAGCAGCCCAGATAGGTTTATCTCTGTGCTGTAGTTGCTCTATTTCCATTGCTGCAACCACCCCCACAGGGCGTTGGCCACCATCCATGAGAAGGTGTAGATATACAGAACTGGCCGTTTTTCTCTTTCGGCTGTCTAGGGCCAGTTGTATGGCTTTCACTTCTGCATAGTGACTCAACTTGCCTTCCCCTTCCATGGCCTCCACAACTCGTCGTGTGGGACTCCACACAGCAGCTTTCCATTTCCGATGGCTCCCTACCACACGACAGGATCCGTCAGTGAACAACACATACTGCTTTCTAGCTTCTGGCAACTCAATACATGGTGGTGCCTCTTCAGCATGAGTTACCTCTTCTGTTGGTACTCCAAATCCCTGCCCTCTGGCCAGTCCATGATCTCTTTCAGGATTCCTGGGCAATTGGGTTTCCATATGAGCCCACTGTGTAGTTAACGCTTCCCACTTACTCCTCGTAGCATCATTCTCGTGGTGTGGAGTGGGAATTTTCCCTTTGAACATCCAATGTAACACAGGTAGCCGTGGTACCAAGAGGAGCTGTGCTTCTGTACACACAACTTCTGAAGCACCACGAACCCCCTCATATTCTGTTAGTATCTCCTTTTCAGTTGGGGTGTAATAGGCTTCTGATTCTCCATAACCCCAGCTCCAGAAACCCAGAGGTCAACCTCGAGTTTCTTCTGGGGATTTCTGCCAGAGGCTCCAGGTGAGGCCGTACTCCCCAGCTGCAGCGTAAAGTAGGTTTTGCACAGCTGGTCCGGTACGGACAGGCCCAAGGGCTACTGCACGAGCTATTTCTTGTTTGATGTGTTCCAAGGCCTGTTGTTGCTCGGGGCTCCACTTGAAACAGTTACTTGTTCGAGTCACTCGATATAGAGGATTCACAAGCTGACTGTAGCTTGGAACATGTATTCATCCAGCATCCCACAAGGCCTAGGAAAGCTTGCATTTCTGTTTTGGTAGTTGGTGGAGACATAGCCGTTATTTTGTTGATAACATCAATCAGAATATGGCAAGGTCCATCCTGCCATTTGACCCCCAAGAACTGCATTTCCTCTGCAGGTCCCTTTGGGATGGGGAAGATGCTAAAACTTATCCAAATTAATATTTAACTACATATTTGGTAAAATATCCTAATTATTGGGGATGGAGATGAGAACCTTATGAGAAGCAGATGTCAAAAGGAAGATATCGCTCTAGGCCAAGGGATGAGGGAAGAACGAACAACTCGTTAGGGAAGGATGAACCACATGTTGGCAGGAATCAAGGCCAAGATAAGCCAAAAAGGCCTAACTACTGTCCATCAGAAGGTCAAAGTCCAGAAAGATAAAAAGTTTAACATCCTCTTCCTCCTTGCCTTCATCCTGAAAGACCCCTGCCAATGCCCACCAGGCTACATTGCGCAGGAGCAACTGGAAGGAGCTAAGGGCAGCAAGTATGGAAATGAGTCCTTGGAAGAGGTCTGCCTTTTGGGGGAAAATAATGAATATGTATTAGAGCTCATGTAATAAGTAACATTATTCATGTATGAAATTGTGAGAGACAACTGGGCAGGCGCATAATTTTTTGAGGGAAGGTATTCCCAGTGTTCCTGGTGCACCACACAAAAGTATACCTACTTTACAACGCTATGGTTGTGGAGTTTTTTCCACACGTCATCTTGACCTTTCTCAGTTTAATGGCAAAACCAGTGGTCAGGAGAATTTGCATTATTTTCTTCCCTTTCTCAAAAACTCCTTCTGCTGTGTTGCCCCACGCGAGGATGTCATCAATGTACTGCAGGTGTTGAGGAGCTCCCCCTTGTTCCAGTGCAGACTGGATCCATCTGTGGCAAACGGTAGGGCTGTATTTCCCCTGGGGCAGTCAATACCAGGTGTACTGGATGCCCCTCCAAGTGCAAGTAAACTCTGGTCTCCATGCTGCTGCCAAAGGGAAGGAGAAAATGCATTAGCGATATCAGTTGTGGCATACCATTTGGCTGCCTTTGACTCCAGCTTTGACTTTCATTATATCGGAGGATCTGTCTCACCTCTGTTGGCTACTCTGTTCCGGAGTATTAGACTGCTCTATACTCGCTTGGCTATTCTATTCTGTTACTATGGAAGCCTCCTGCAGGAATGGTTAGGGCAGATAATTGGAAGCCATGATTACAGATAGTCAAAGGAACTGTGCTGAGAAAAGTCTCTGTTTTGGTGAAGCAGAAGGCCAAGGGCTGACCCCAGCCACTGGGAGGGGAGATCGTGCACCCCCAGCACCTCCATGTCTCACTCAGGGCTCTTCCTGGAGCCTGTGGGGTAGGGGGTGATGTCCATAACATCATGTGAAGGACAATGTTATGACACCTCCCAGCGTTTTCACATGGTTGAAAGGAGAATATATGGTCCCAATGCCATGCGTATAACACGTCTCCTCATAAGCCGAGACTGCAGGGACAAAGATGTCAGTGCTGCTGTGGCCTTCCATTCTTGTCAGAGCCCTCTGCCTTCTCCTCTGCAGGCTTTCCCATGCTGTCGCACACTTCTCTGAAGGCTGCAGACAGCCACTTCTCTTCCCCACCTTACTCTCACTCTGCTATTCCCAGGATTTCACTGATGCCTCTCGACTCTTGGAAGATGTTCCTTCAAACACAAGGGCATGGGCTGATCCAAACTCCCTCTGGGTGACCTCTGGACCCACAGCACCAGTGCCAGTGCCTCACCTCTAAGTCAAGAATTTCATCTGACTATCTACTCTAAATCTACCCTCTTTAAGTTTAAAACCATTCCCCTTGTCCTATCATCGAATCATGGAAATCATAGAAACACCAAGTTGGAAAGGACCTACAAGATCATTTAGTCCAACCATCCTATCACTAATACTACCCACTAAGCTACTAAATCCTATCTCGTAGCACCTTGTCCTGGTGCTTCTTGAACACTGTGAGGGTCGGTGACTCCACCACCTCCCTGGGCAGACCATTCCAGTGCCTGACTACTCTTTGGGAGAAAAAGTTTGTTGTGATACCTAATCTAAATCTCCCCAGGCACAACTTGTGGCCATTTCCTCAAGTCCTATCATTAGTTATCTGAGAGAAGAGGCTGATCCCTGCCTCATCACAACCTCTCTTCAGCAAGTTGTACAGTGCAATAAAGTTTCCCCTGAGCCTCATCTTCTCCAGACTAAACAATCCCAGTTCCCTCAGCCGCTCCTCATAAGCCTTGTACTCCACACCTCTCAACACTTTGGTTGCCCTTCTCTGGACACACTCCAGAGCCTCGATGTCTTTCCTGTCGTGAGGGGCCCAAAACTGAACACAGTACTCGAGGTGTGGCTTCACCAGAGCCTAGTACAGGGGGAGGTACTGTGCTGGCTGCACTATTTCTAATTCAGGCCAGGCTGCCATTGGCCTTCTTAGCCACCTGGGCACATGGCTGGCTCATGTTCAGCTGAGTATGGATCAACACTCCCAGGTCCTTTTCCTTTTCACAGTCTTCTAGCCCCTCTGCCCCAAGCCTAGAGCGTTGCATGGAGTTATTGTGGCCAAATTGCAGGGCCCTGCCCTTGGCCTTGTTCAACCTCATCCCATTCACCTCAAGCCAGCCATCCAGCCTATCCAGGTCCCTCTGAAGGGCCACCTACAGATCCAAATGCAGATTGACACTACCTCCCAACTTGGTGTCATTGGCAGATTTACTGAGGGTACACTCAATCCCCTCCTCTAGGTCATCAATAAAGACACTAAACAAGACAGGTGCCGGTACCAACACCTGGGGGACCCCACTTGTGACAGGATGCCAGTTGGACTAACCAAAAATCTTGGCTAAAATCTCTGAGGAGAGCCTTTATGGGCTTCGTATGGACAACGATGGCAGTGTCATAGATAATCACAAAATCCTGGGATCATAGAATCATAGAATTTCTGGGGTTGGAAGAGACCTTAAAGATCATCTTATTCCAACAGCCCTGCTGTGGGCAGGGACACCTCCTCCTACACCTGATTGCTCAAAAATCGATCTAACCTGTCCTTGAACACTTCCAGGACTGGGACATTCCCAGCTCTTCCAGGCAAGCTGTTCCAGTGCCTCACCATCCCCAGAGTAAAGAGTTTAAGAGTTGCTGATCACAGTGTCAATGTTTTGCATCTCAGGTCTGTTGTGCTTCTTTTCAAAAACGTGTTGTATAGCACATTACTTACTGCACGTGTTCCCGTTGTGCTGTTTATCATGTCTGTGGCTGGTTACAGTTATTTTGCTATGTTGTGTAACACTGGCTTGTGATTCTATAGAATTACTGGTCACGAGACCAATCTGTTATTTGTACTGAGCATTGCCGTCACCTCCATACCTCAGGAGCCATCACTTAGAAACTTAAGAATGACACTGTTGACCTTTTTGCTTTAGGGAGCTGATCTAGGGGGAGAAAAGGGAGGGACATTTCTCCACTTCTTCACTCTCCCTTTCTCCCTCAGCTCCCCCTTCTCCTCCAGGCTAAAGACACTAGCTCTACAAAGCTTTGAATATCCATGAGGTGGTGCTATTGTGATGTCTTCTGAATGTGTTTCAGCTTTTGTTTAAGGATAACCAACTAGTTAAGCATGCCCTCCAGAGACCTGCCCCAAGGCAGGAGAGTTAGGAGTGGCAGGGAGCATGGGAGGCTATGGGCAGGCACCTAGATCAGCGGACACTTCCAATGCTTTGGAACTTCACCTCTGAGCACATGCAGAATCCTTAAAAATGGGTGAAATGCTTGAAAAGGAGGTGTTATCACCTTGGCAGTTTTAAAGGGACACAAATCAGTGGAATGTGCTGGGACTTGGTCTGTGCTTCCTGAGCGTCAGTCAGTGCCACTCCAACCCCTGTGACAGGCCCTGCAGCTACTCCAACACTTCTGCCATGTCCTACAGCCACTGCAGCCCCTGCCACAGGCCCCAGCTCGAGTGTGGGGACTAGGCCAGACCCCCCAGGTCAGGTCTTGCTAGGCCAGAGTACCAACCTGGGCCAGTATCAGGTGCCTCTCTCTGCAGGAGAAAACAATGGGTGTGAAAATCAGGTTCCTTAGAATGGAAAAAAAGTACTACCCAGAAAAGAAAGGAGGGAGAAGAATGGTGATTTATGAAACCTTGACATAGACTTCCCCACAAGAGGGTATTTCAAAGATCCAAAAGGGTACAGGTGGGGTTATGGCATAGCTGCCTTGGAGACAGAGGATATCAAAGAGTTGTCTACCTTGCCCAGTCTCTGGGAGGACACTTCCATTTGCAGAGGTGTTGAAGGTCAAAGAAGAGCAGGTGCAGATGGTTCCCACAATGTTCTACCAGTTGGGGACAGGCTGGACATCAGTCAGTAATGAGTAATTGCACTGTGCACGTACACAATTTGCTTTGTACATAATTTGCTTTGTACATAATAAGTATTATTATTATTACTTCTCTTTCCTTTCAGTCCTTTAAAATGCCCTTATCTGAAAACAGAAGCTGGTGAGTGTGAGCTAACTGCTCTGTGGTGCTGAGCTGCGGGCCAGGTTAAAGCATAACATGTTTGACAACCACATAAATCAGCCCTTGGAAAAGTCATCTCTCCTGTGTTCAGAGAAGAACAATTGGTGATGACTTTGGTCTACTCCAAACAGCACACCCCAGCAGAGACGCTGCTGCCTTCAGGAGCTGTCAGCCCTGAGGCCTTGGGGACACCT
>NW_023311323.1:0-4877 GCF_011077185.1 Oxyura jamaicensis | reverse complement strand
GCTCTGCCGAGCGGTTTGCCGGTGGCGGTGACTCAGCGGCAGAAGCCCTGCTGGGGACAGCCACCTCCCCGGGCTGTGCCCGGCCGCGTCCCCGTGTCCCACGCTGCGCCTCGGTGGTTTCGGGGCTGGGGCGGGCGATGCCGGAGCGGCTTTCCTTGAGGTGACGCTCGGGTGGCTGTCCTGGGGACAGGGAGCGTCCCTCGGGGACAGCAGCGTCCCTCGGGGACAGCAGCGTCCCCCCGGGGGCCTGCTTGTCTGCACCCCTCCAGAAGGCAGAAGGAGCCACTTATTTACGCGGCACCCCGATGCCTGCGGCCCTCTGGGGCTCCCCGGCCCTTTGGGACCCCCCCACGGGCACCCACTCGGCCGTAATAAAGGGAACTCGCCGTCAGCTCTGCCACGGGGCCAGGGCTGGTCCCGCAGCTCCAGCGGCACCGAAATAAAACCGGCAGGGGAAATAATAATAATAAAAAAAAACAACCTAAAAGCCTCCTCCGCGTCTCATGGCAGCAGCCGTCGGCGAGGTTTTCCCCCGGAGGAGCAGGACGGGGCCCTCGGTGCCTCCTCGTCCCCGGCGGGTGCCGGCGCGCAGCGGAGGATGCTGCTGACTCAGGGCCTTCCTAAATGGGTTCCTATTTTTACGCCGGGGCCGGCAATATTTAGCCCGTGGATCAAAGCAGATGGAGGTATCTGGGTGATGCCGCGTAAACACCCGCTCGGCGTGAGTCACCGCGCCGGCCCGGCTGCTTTCGGGTGGAGATGGCCGCCCCCGGCTGCTTTTGGGGTGCTCGGGGAGGGCTCCCCGCGGCGAGGGCAGCGTGTCAGCCCTGCCAGGAGCCGGGCTCTTCCTCGCCCTTCCTCTTCCTCGCCGGGCGTGGGAGCACGGGCCGCGTTACGGGGTGATGCTCTTGGGGTGGTGCCGGGTGGTGCCGCGGGGCGCAGCGTGCCGGGGAGCCCTCCTGCCTTCCTCCCTCGCCCACCCCGCCGTCCTCCTCCTCCTCCTCCTCCTCCTCCTCTCCTCGCCAGTCCTAAATTCGGTCGCCATGGCAACCATGTCAACCACTTTCCAGCTTCCCTGTGATTATTTGACAAGGGGAGGGCGGGGAGAAGGGGGCGAGGGGAAGGGGATGGCTGAGCGCGGCGGAGGGCGAGGGCTGCGCGCCGGGTGGGGACCGGGGACAGCGCCCCGGGGACAGGGGTGACGCTTCCCGACGGCTTTTCCCTGCCGAGCGGGGCTGACGCCAGCTCAGTGCATGCCCAGAGGGCAGCTCCGTGGCTCCTGCCCCGGGTTGGAGCTCGATTTGTGCCCCCCCAGCTCCACACGGGCATGAACCTGCACCGGGGGGCTGCCCTCCCCAAATTCAGGGCCGCCCTGTGCCGACCCTGCCCGTGCCAGGGCCCTGCCGGCACCTGGCCCACCCGCAGCTTGGAGCAGGGCTTGGAGGTGAATTATTCCCATTCACCTCCTTTTCCTCCCTCTTTTCTTCCCCCCCCCCTTCCCACCCACCTTCTCCGTAATCCCTTTATTCCCGGGTTAAGCCTGGTTCCCGATGGTTTTAAGGACAGATTTGCCCGTGGCTATATAGGACAGGGTGGAACGAGGGGCTGGGCGCACATCACCCCAACATCACCCCGGCGGGGGTCCGGCCACCCCAAAACCGTGTGGAGGCGGCGAGCTTTCGGGGCTGTTCCCCTCGCCCCCACCCAGCTGCGTCCCCCCGCGCTCACCTTCCAACCCGCAGCGGGTTTCGGGGCAGCAGGTGCTTCCTTTCTTCGCCGTGCCCCCCCCGCCTCCGCCGCCCGCTGCTTTGGCACCGGCTGGCGGCACCTGCCGGGGACGGGGACGCTCCTTGGCACGGCGCGGCAGCACGTGCGTGGCACCGCCGGCGGCACCGGCGCTCGAGGCTCCGAGCGGGGCCCCCCCCCCTGCTCCATCCCGGCATGGGGGCACCTCCATGCTCCCCCCCCCCCGCTCCTATTTTTCTATTTTTGTTATTAATGATTTTATTCACCCCGAATGAAGCACCGCCGCCCGGTGTCACCGGTTTGGGTGTTTCTGGCACCTCCACGCCGCCAGATGTCAAAGGGCGGCGTGCTTCACAGAGCAACCCCAACGCGTGTCTGCTTCGGGGGGGGGGGGCAGAGCCATCGCCGTGCCCCCTCCAGCCCGGTGCAGAGCCCCGGGGGACGTGTCACCCGTGGAAATATCCCCCCCAGGAATGATTGAACCGGCACCCACCCGGCCCCGCTCGCACAAGGCGGAGAGGAAAAGGCGGGGGGGGGGGGGAGAGCTGCGTTTCTGTAGGGTTTTCTCCTTTTTTCCCCCCCCTTCTTTTAATAATAATGCTTTAAAGATGTTTGACATCTGTAACAAACAGCTGGCATCCTGTTATGGAAGAATGTCCTTTTATTTCCGAGCAGGTTGAACTGTCATTAATAGTATAATTAGGTGATTATCGGCGTACAGCAGAAAACTGCTTAATTGCACGGAGAGCTGCGCGAGGATCCCCGGCTCCTTTTATTGCCGTATTTGTTTTAGCCGCCTGAATTTTTGCGCGCTGCGCTGTTGTTTTTCCACATTGATTATTATTTTTTAATGCGGGTGACAGCTGCAGGAGCGTGGCAGGCAGCACCGGCGCTGAGCGCGCCGGCGGCGAGAGGGGCGCGAGGAAGGGGGGCGGAGGGGTGGGGGGGGGACGGGACACCCCGCGCTGGCACCCGTCCCTGTCCCCCCCCCCCCCCTTCCTTCTCCCCAAGGGGTTTATTTTTTAACCCCGCGCGTGCCAGGCTTGGGAAATGATGGCGTTGAGGCGGGGAGGGGGGCACCAGCTCGCCCTGCGTGGGGTGCAGCACCCTTGGGTGGCAGCGAGGCGCAGGTTTGGGCGGCGGGGGGGTGCGGGGAGGCGGCGCTGGAGCCCGCTGCTGCTTTTCCCCCCCCCGCCCCGGTGAGCCCGGAGCACGGAGGGGAGATGCTGAGCACCAGCTTTGCCGCGCCGTGGTGCTTCCCCTTGGCTGCAGATGAAAGCCCGAGATGAAAAGCCGTCCCTTCGCATCCCCTTGGCGAGTGTCAAGCGCTGCGCTCCCCCCGACCGAACCGTCCCGCGTGGCAGGATGAAAGCGGGGGGAGCAAACGTGCCTGTCTCGCCTGTAGCGGGAATAAAGGAGACATCCTGCCACCTCGGAGCCTTTGTTAGCGGCGCCCTGCCTTCGGCTGCCGGCAAAGAGCGAGCGGGGAGGGAACAGAGGAGCTGTGGAGCCGGGGCACCGCTCGGCACGGGTTGTCCCCTCTCGTGCCATCCCCTCGGGGGCTCTGCTGGCTCCCGGCCCCTCTCCGTGCCCCCACGCGGGGCAAAAGCCCATGGGGGAGCCGCACGTGGCCGTCCCCTTCGCTCCACGCGGCGTGACGGAGACGGACTGTCCCCGTCCCCATGTCCCTGTCCCCATGTCCCCGTGTCCCCGGGCCGCGGCGTTGTGGCCGAGCAGATTTTCTGTGCCCGCCAGACAATGGCGCTTTGTATCTCCCCCCAGTGCCGCGAAACACACTTGTTAGCGCCGCATCTTTGTGCTGTAAATTTCCATGGAGTAATTACGGCTTAATTTATGATAATCCCGGGCGGGCAGGGGGAGGGGGGCGAGCGCCGCTCCACTTGGGAAGTTGCCGGCCCTGGCCCTGGGGTCCCCGCCCGGTCCCCGCCCAGCTCCCCCACCAGCACCCCACAAACCCAAGGCACGAGCGGCCAAGCAGGGGTCATTTTCCTGCACAGCCACGGCCGCAGGATTGTCCCCAGCGTGGCGCGTGGGGACGCTGCCATCGCGGCAAGAAGCTTGGGAAGCCGCGGGTGCAGGGCTTTGGGTTGTCCCGGGGTGCCGTGCCGTGCCGTGCCCCCAGCACCCCGAGCAGGATGAACCCGCCCTGCCCCTCGCCACCAGCCCTCTCGGGGTGGCGGTGGCACCGCTCCGGGCAGGGGGCCGTCCCCTTCCCCTTGCGCCTCCTCGGCTCAGCACCACTGAATGGCTCATCCTGCCTTTGTCTGCAGGGCTTATTACCCAGCCAAAGAGAGGCTCTTTTCCCTCGTCCTTCCAGGCAGGCAAATTAGACGCTCTGGCAATTTTCAAGAAGTATGGAGGGAAGGAGGGGAGGGAGGCGAAGGAGGGGAGGAAAGTCTTTTATCTCCCAGCCGGCAGCCAGCAGGTTGCATGCGCCGGGCTTCGGCGTGCTGAGTAAATAGCCTGTCCCGGCCCGGGGCGGCTCTGCTGGTGCCTGGCGATGGGGCAGCAGGCAGAGCTGGTGCCCCGTGGGTGGCAGGGGGACACCAGGGGCTGGTGCAGGGCATTTCTGGGGTGTTTGTCCCCCTTCCTGCCCGCCCTGTGAAGCAGGGTTGGAAACGAGACCCTCCTCGGTCCCCACGTCCTCCTGAAAGCCGTAGGGGTGCCACGCTGCGTTACGGGGTCAGCCGTGCCACAAGTCCTGCAGGGCGAAGCAAAGCGCTTTGGGGAGCATTTAATGCCCCATGTGGAGCAGAGAGCAGCTCTGGTGGCACCCCAGGGACCCCAGCAGGGACACCCAAGAGCCTGGTGCCCGTGCACCTCGCCGCCCACCACCAACCGAGGCTCTCGTGGGCACCCGTCCCGTGCCTGACAACCTCTGCCAGCGTCCCCAAGGGCTGGGGGTGTCCCCGGGGGGGGCAGGATAAAACCCCGGGGCTGCGCCCGCCGCACCTGCAGCCCGGCCCCCGTTCGGAGGCAGAGCGCGCCGAGTGACATTTGCCAAGCGTAAAAATTCAATTAATTCCAGCAGGCAGATTAAATATAAGTGAATTTTAATAATTTGCTCTAAAGGCTGAGGATTACTGTAGGCAAAAAAAAAAAAAAAAGAA
>NW_023311322.1:0-6389 GCF_011077185.1 Oxyura jamaicensis | reverse complement strand
ATTATTATCATTATTATTTTCTATCTTAATAAACTGTCTTTATCTCAGCTCACAGGCTTCACTTTCCCATTTCTCTCCCCCATCCCAGAGAGGGAGTGGGGAGGGTGAGCGAACGGCTGTGTGGTGTTTAGCTGCTGGCCAGGTTAAACCACAACAGCTCTTGGCGCCCAACGTGGGGCTCAAAGGGTTGAGATAACGACAGATCTAATCAGAATGTTGATTGCTTTAATATCAAGTCTGCTGTGTCTGTATTCCAAACTGAGTTTTATAGCACGTTACTTGCTGTATGTGATCCCTGTCGTGCTGTTTATCCTTTCCGGGCCCTGGTTTAAGATCGTTATGGTACTGTGCTGTGTAACAATAGCTTACGATATGATGAAATATCTGGCCATGACTCTAACTTGGTATTTGTACACAGCACTGTCGTCGACTCTGTACTTTGGAAACTATATCTCGGAAACTATTAACAATTACACCTACTGCCTTTTTCCATCAGGGAGCCAGTCTGTGAAGGGGACAGGGAAAGATATTTTTCCTTACTTGTTCACTCTCCCTTTCTCCTTCAGCACCCTCTTATCCCCCGAGCTAGTTACGATAGCTCTCCAAGATGTTGAATATCCTTGGGATACTCAGACCAGCATGTTCTTGTTGTTATGTCTCTTGAATGCACTTCAGGTTTTGTTCAAGGTTAAACAACTACTTAGGAATCTCATGCAGAGATCTGTCCTGAGGCGGGATAATTGTGAGTGGCAGGGAGTGTGGGAGGATATGGGCAGGTGGCTAGAGCAGTGGGCACCTCCGATGTTTTGTAGATTCACCCCTGAACAACTGCAAAATCCTAAAAAACTGGTAGAATGCTTGCAAAAAGAGTGTCATGACTCTGGCAGTTCCAAAGTGACACAACTCACTGTAGCATGTTGGGGCCTGGCCTATGCCTATCAAGCTGCAATTGATGCTACTATGAACCGAGTGACAGACCCTGCAGCCACCCCAGCTCCTGCTCCTGCAGCCGCTCCAGCTCCTGCTCCTGCAGCTGCTCCCGCAGCCACCCCAGCTCCTGCTCCTGCAGCTGCTCCAGCTCCTGCTCCTGCAGCCGCTCCAGCTCCTGCAGCTCCAGCTCCTGCAGCCGCTCCACCTCCTGCAGCTCCAGCTCCAGCTCCTGCAGATGCTCCAGCTCCTGCTCCTGCAGCCGCTCCAGCTCCTGCAGCCAATCCAGTTCCTGCTCCTACAGCCGCTCCAGCTCCTACAGCTGCTCCAGCTCCTGCAGCCACTCCAGCTCCAGCTCCTACAGCCGCTCCAGCTCCTACAGCTGCTCCAGCTCCAGCCCCTGCAGCTGCTCCTGCTCCTGCAGCTGCTCCAGCTCCTACAGCCGCTCCAGTTCGAGCTCCTGCAGCCGCTCCAGCTCCTGTGGCTGGGCCAGAGAAACGAGCTGTAGCAGTGCAAGTTGCCCCTGCAGAGGGTGTTCCAACCCCTGTGGCAGACCCTGTGGCTGAGTCAGAGAAACGAGCTGTAGCAGTACAAGTTGCTCCTGTAGACAAGGTGAAAAAATGGTATAGAGACTCAGGTCGTTTAGAATGCAGAGAGTCTTCTGCTAGGTGTAGGTATGGAGAAGACGAGGCTGGGCCATCAGAGGTGCAGGAGGATGAAGATGGGGATGTTGAAAAATCAACAGTAGTTACCCGAAACCTATACCAGCATGAGCTACGAGATGTGCAAAAAGATTTTGGTCGCTGCATAGGTGAGCAGCTTGTCACCTGGCTGCTCCGGTGCTGGGATACCGGAGCCAATTGTGTGGAATTAGAGGGCAAGGAAGCCAGGCGGCTGGGATCCCTTGCTAGAGATGCAGGCATTGACAAAGCAATTGCAGATGGAGCACGATCTCACAGCCTCTGGAAGCGTCTTCTGTACGCTGTAAGGGAAAGGTTTCCCTACAAGGAAGAACTTGTATGTCTGCCAGGCAAGTGGACCACTATGGAGAAGGGAATCCAGTACCTGAGGGAATTAGCCGTACAGGAGGTGATTTATGAGGACCCAGACAATGGACAAGTACCCACAGATCCAGATGAAGTCATGTGTAGTCGACCCATGTGGCGGAAGTTTGTACGGAGTGCACCATCATCATATGCCAGCTCATTGGCAATAATGGCCTGGAAAGAGGATGAGGAACCCACAGTGGGTGATGTGGCTAAACAACTCCGGCAGTACGAAGAAAGACTCTCCTCTTCCCTACAGGCCTGCGTCTCAGCTGTGGAGAAACTTTCTGAAAGCGTCCATCAACTAAAAGAGAATACTTTGGAGAAACTCTCTGAAGAGGTCCAGCAACTTAAAGAGAGTTTATTTTCCTCCCCTCCTGTACGAACCAATGTCTCTGCTATTAGGGGTAAGCGCTCATCCGTGCAAGGAAGATGATATGGTGGATACACACCTCGGGCCATCCTGTGGTTTTACCTACGTGACCATGGAGAGGACATGAGAAAATGGGATGGAAAATCCACCGCGACCCTAGAGGCACGGGTACGTGAGTTGCAAAAGAAAACAATTGGGAAAAAGGGGGTCTCTGAAAAGTTTGCTGCTCCAACTTCCAGCAGGCAGTCCTTTAAACACAGGAATGAAGATTCTGATGAGGATTAGAGGGGCCCTGCCTCCAGCCAGCAGGAGGAAAGGGACAATCGAGTTTATTGGACTGTGTGGATTCGATGGCCTGGCACATCAGACGCACAGAAGTATAAGGCTTTAGTAGACACCAGTGCACAATGTACTCTAATGCCATCAAGCTATAAAGGGCCAGAGCCCATCAGTATTTATGGAGTGACGGGAGGATCCCAGCAATTAACTGTATTGGAAGCTGAACTGAGTCTAACTGGGAATGAGTGGCAAAAACACCGTATTGTGACTGGCCCGGATGCTCCATGCATCCTTGGCATAGACTATCTTAGAAGAGGATATTTTAAGGACCCAAAAGGGTTCCGCTGGGCTTTTGGCATAGCTGCCTTAGAGACAGAGGGCACTGAACAATTGTCTACCTTGCCCGGTCTCTCAGAGGACCCTTTTGTTGTGGGGTTGCTGAGGGTCAAAGAACAGCAAGTGCCAATTGCTACTACAACTGTGCACCGGCGGCAATATCGCACTGACCGAGACTCCCTGATTCCCATCCATGAGCTAATTCATCAACTGGAGAGCCAAGGAGTGATCAGCAAGACTCATTCACCTTTTAATAGTCCCATATGGCCAGTGCGAAAGTCTAATGGTGAGTGGAGACTAACCGTGGACTATCGTGGCCTGAATGAGGTCACACCACCACTGAGTTCTGCAGTGCCGGACATGCTAGAACTCCAGTACGAACTGGAATCAAAGGCAGCCAAGTGGTACGCCACAACTGATATCGCTAATGCATTTTTCTCCATCCCTCTAGCAGCAGAGTGCAGGCCACAGTTTGCCTTTACTTGGAGGGGAGTCCAACATACTTGGAATCGGCTGCCCCAGGGGTGGAAACATAGCCCTACAATTTGCCATGGACTGTTCCAGTCTGCGCTGGAGCAGGGGGAAGCTCCTGAACACCTGCAGTACATCGATGACATCATTGTGTGGGGTAACACAGCAGAGGCAGATTTTGAGAAAGGGAAGAAAATAATCCAAATCCTTCTGAAGGCCGGTTTTGCCATAAAACAAAATAAAGTTAAAGGACCTGCACGAGAGATCCAGTTTTTAGGAATCAAATGCCAAGATGGACGTCGTCAAATCCCAATGGATGTGATCAACAAAATAACAGCTATGTCTCCACCAACCAGCAAAAAGGAAATACAAACTTTCCTAGGTGTCGTGGGGTTTTGGAGAATGCACATTCCAAATTACAGTCTGATTGTAAACCCACTCTACCAAGTAACCCGTAAGAAGAATGATTTTGAATGGGGCCCTGAGCAACGACACGCCTTTGAACAAATTAAGCAGGAAATAGTCCATGCAGTAGCCCTTGGACCAGTCCAAACGGGACCAGATGTAAAGAATGTGCTCTACACCGCAGCCGGGGAGAATGGCCCCACCTGGAGCCTCTGGCAGAAAGAACCTGGGAAAACTCGAGGTCGACCCATAGGCTTTTGGAGTCGGGGATACAGAGGATCTGAGGCCCGCTACACTCCAACCGAAAAGGAGATATTGGCGGCATATGAAGGAGTTCGATCTGCTTCGGAAGTGGTCGGTACTGAAGCACAGCTCCTCCTGGCACCCCGACTGCCAGTACTGGGCTGGATGTTCAAAGGAAGGGTCCCCTCTACACATCATGCAACTGATGCTACATGGAGCAAGTGGGTTGCACTGATTACTCAGCGGGCTCGAATAGGAAACCCCAGTCGTCCGGGAATCTTGGAAGTGATTATGGACTGGCCAGAAGGCAAATACTTTGGGATGTCATCAGAGGAGGAGGTGGTCCGTGCTGAAGAAGCTCCACTGTACAACAAGCTACCAGAAAATGAGAAGAGATATGCCCTGTTCACTGACGGGTCCTGTTGCATTGTGGGAAAGCATCGGAGATGGAAAGCTGCTGTATGGAGTCCTACACGACGAGTTGCAGAAGCTGCTGAGGGAGAAGGTGAATCGAGTCAATTTGCAGAAGTGAAAGCCATCCAGCTGGCTTTAGATATTGCTGAATGAGAAAAGTGGCCAGTTCTCTACCTATACACTGATTCATGGATGGTAGCAAATGCCCTTTGGGGGTGGTTACAGCAATGGAAACAGAACAACTGGCAGCGCAGGGGCAAACCCATTTGGGCTGCTGCGTTATGGCAAGATATTGCTGCCCGGGTAGAGAACCTGGTTGTAAAGGTACGCCATGTAGATGCTCATGTGCCCAAGAATCAGGCTACTGAAGAACATCAAAACAACCAGCAGGTGGATCAGGCTGCCAAGATTGAAGTGGCTCAGGTGGACCTGGACTGGCAACATAAGGGTGAACTATTTATAGCCCGATGGGCCCATGAAACCTCGGGCCATCAAGGCAGAGATGCAACATACAGATGGGCTCGTGATCAAGGGGTGGACCTGACCATGGACACTATAGCACAGGTTATTCATGATTGTGAAACATGTGCTGCAATCAAGCAAGCCAAACGGGCAAAGCCTCTTTGGTACGGAGGACGATGGCTGAAATATAAATATGGAGAGGCCTGGCAGATTGATTACATTACACTCCCTCAAACCCGCAATGGCAAGCGCCACGTACTTACAATGGTGGAAGCAACCACCGGATGGCTGGAAACATATCCTGTGCCCCATGCCACTGCCTGAAACACTATCCTGGGCCTTGAAAAGCAAGTGCTATGGCGACATGGCACCCCAGAAAGAATTGAGTCAGACAATGGGACTCATTTCCAAAACAACCTTATAGATACTTGGGCCAAAGAACATGGTATTGAGTGGGTGTATCACATCCCCTATCACACACCAGCCTCCGGTAAAGTTGAGCGATACAATGGACTGTTAAAGACTACACTGAAAGCAATGGGTGCTGGGACATTCAGAAATTGGGACACACATTTGGCAAAGGCCACCTGGTTAGTCAATACTAGGGGATCTGCCAATCGAGCTGGACCTGCCCAATCAAACCTGCTACGTACAGTAGAAGGGGATAAAGTTCCTGTAGTGCATGTAAGAAATATGCTAGGTAAAACAGCCTGGGCTACTCCTGCCTCAGGAAAAGGCAAACCCATTTGTGGGATTGCTTTTGCTCAAGGACCTGGATGCACTTGGTGGGTAATGCAAAAGAATGGGGAGGTCCGGTGTGTACCTCAAGGGGATTTAATACTGGGTGAGAATAGCCCATGAGTTGAGTTGTATTATGTTAATTATTATTAATACTGTGTGTCATCACTACCATAGATGAAAATAGTGATTAACTAGAATGTATTGGAAAAAGTGTAACCTGAGCATGACATAAATGGTATGGAATAAGGGGTGGATATATGTACTGGTTTCAGTTAGGACAGTTATTTTTCCCTCCTAGTAGCTGGTAGGGTGCTATGTTTTGGATTAGGATGAGAAGAGTGCTGATAACATGCTGATGTTTTAATTGCTGCAGAGCAATGCTTATACTAAGCCAAGGACTTTTCAGCTTCTCACTCTGCCCTGCCAGCGGGCAGGCTGGGGGTGCAGCAAGAGCTGGGAGGGGACAGACCCAGGACAGCTGACCCAAACTGACCAAAGGGGTATTCCATAACATCTGATGTCGTGCTAAACAATATCTAGGGGTGGCTAGCCGGGGTGGGGGGCCAGCTGCTTGGGGTTGAGCTGGGCATCGGTCAGCGGGTGGTGAGCAATTGCATTGTGCATCACTTGTTTGTACATATTATTATTATTATCATTATTATTTTCTATCTTAATAAACTGTCTTTATCTCA
>NW_023311321.1:0-4221 GCF_011077185.1 Oxyura jamaicensis | reverse complement strand
TTGTGAAATGTGTTGACTTGATTCGTGTCAGTATGGAACAATACTAGGGCCACATGATGAGCTCCTATTTAAGAAAAACAGAGTGATTCGTGTCCATAGTTCTTGTATCGTGCAAAGGAACGATCCAGCAATTTGTGTACATAGAGGGTTTGAAGGGCGAACATTGAGACTCTAGTCTGGGAGATAAAAGGACCAAGGAGTTTTTTTTAGGAAACTGCAGACTTTTGCATGGGACGCTGCTCAAGCCTCTGATAACCAGCAAAGAGATCCACCAAATAAGGAGAAAGGGGGAGTTGAAGGACGACCGAAGGACAAAGCCTGGGAGGAAGACTAGGAGCCTTCAGCACAAGAGACCCCCAGAAAGACCACCAGAGACTGATACGCATGCGTCCAGAGAGGGTTTGGATTCCGGGAACTAATTACAATAACCCGGCCTTTTCTAGGAATAGTGATGAATATGTATTAGTCTAGGAGCATAAAAATCAACCGCCTGATGTAACAGGTGTGCGTCCTGGTAGAGCAGAGACTCCCAGTGCACCCGGCGCTGTTTGCTTGCCTCTATTCTCTTAGTAAATCACAAAAAATCCTATTTGGGACTCAATCATTTATCACAATTGGGGGCTCGTCCGGGATGGTCTTGGTTCCTGAATTCTGACTGGATCTAGGAGGGGCGCCCCACCATTTGGTGGCTCCTGTTCGAGTCAGGTCGGGACTAACACCATCCTGAACCTGAATAAAGGCAAGCAAAGAATTTGATTTTGTCTATGGGCTCCCTTGCCGGCTGCAGCATTGGATTTTGCCCGTAATTCTGCGCGCGAAGATCCGAACGAAGACGACGGAGTCGTGAGTATTTGAAGTGTGTACCGTTCGGTTGGGTGGGATTCGGTTGCCTGTGTGTGTAAGAGTGTGACTGAGACGGAACCTAGTTCCGAAGCGAGTGTGGAGGTCTTCTAACCGCGGTTCCAATCTCCCGCGAGGGACTTGGCCGGTGAAGGACCGAAGCGATTCCTATAGGATTCGTGGGTGGGTGGTAGGTCCCCCTGCAAGACACTCTTACTGGGTAACCAAGGGCTGTAGGAATTGCCACAGTAAAATTCCTAGATGGGTCAGACAAAATGGAAGTCCCGGGACCAGAGAAAAGGGAGCAAATTACAAATGGTTCAGTACTATGTAATGAAACGGTCAAATCAGGATATCCAATAATTAATAAGGACCTAGAACCTGTGGAGTCAGGACCTTTGAGTCCATCACGGTTGGCTCAGGCTTGTGAGCTGTATGCTTTATGTCGGGCCCTGGAGCTATTAAAGGGGAAAAGTGGGGCTATATTGACAGCGCGTTGAACTGAATGAACTCCCCATGCCTGAATCACCACCAGAAAGCAGTGTTGTACAACAAAAACTGGAAGTTTCTCCAAAGACGTTGCCATTAAATTAATAATATTAATTAATAAAATAGAATTGATTAAAAAGTACTCATCTTCTGCCATGAAATACTGTTACTATTAAACTTGATGTTCTGGTTTGGAGACAAAAAGGAATATAGTTAGGGCATAAGCGTGTGATTTTCTGTTTCCTGAAGGTGGTGAGCTTTAATTCTATTCATGCTAAGTCTCAGTGAGACATACCAGCATCCTTGTGGACCCATTCATTTGAATGTTGTAAAATCGTGGGTCAGATGATTCAAAGCCTTAATGGAAATGTACTCAAGTAGGGGAAAGGTGAATTGGTATCATTGGTTTTAAAAAGTCATATGGTGGTTTTGTTTGTTTGTTTTTAAGTTTGTACTAATATAAAAATCACGAGCACGCTTGTTGAAAAGTGGAAGTTATTCTTATGTAAGTGCTTTTACTCTAGTTTTGAACAAACAGAAGTATCAAATACTTGTTTGCATATGAAGTTGGTGTTTTGAGCCTGCAAAATTGAATATTGGCTCTAAAACTCGGCTTTCATAAGTGCCATTTATTATACCACTATATTTCTGATGTTTGCATAATCATAGAAGGACCTCAAAACTTGAAGACACAGACTGAAATATAAGCTGATAGCCTTGAATATGTCAGTGTGCTATAGAGTGGCCTTTGAGGACTGTCATGAGAACCCTTTTACATTACATTACAAAGCTGATGTTTTAGTCCTAAATTTTCAGGACCCCGTAGTACAGAAGAAAGCTTGATACAATTACTGATGTGAATTTCTCTAGAAATGTATATTTGTTGTGCCCAGTTGTATTATTTAAGTGTTCCTTTGTATCAATTTATGTATGCTTCTGTTGTGGTTCAACCTGGCCGGCAGCTAAACACCACACAGCCGTTTGCTCATCCTCCCCCCCTCCGTGGGATAGGGGAGAGAAACGAGAAAAACTGAAGCCTGTGGGTTGAGATTGAGACGGTTTATTGGGACAGAAAATAATAATGATGATGTGTACGGAGCGGGTGATGCACGGTGCGGTTGCTTGCTACCCGCTGACCGATGCCCAGCCTGTCCCCAGGCAGCCGGCCCCCCCAGCCCGGCTAGCCGCCCCTATGCATTGTTTAGCATGACATCAGATGGGATGGAATACCCCTCTGGCCAGTTTGGGTCTGCTGTCCTGGGTCTGTCCCCTCCCAGCTCTTGCTGCACCCAGCTCCTGCTGCACCCCCAGCCTGCCCGCTGGCAGGACAGAGTGAGGAGCTGAAAAGTCCTTGGCTTAGTATAAGCACTGCTCTGCAGCAATTAAAACATCAGGGTGTTATCGACATTAGTCTCATTCTAAATCCAAAACATAGCACTCTACCAGCTACTGGGAGGAAAATTAATTCTATCCTAACTAAACCAGGACAGCTTCTAAAACAAAGAAGGGAGAGAAGGGGTGTGAACCCTAGGAAAAGATAGATAAAGGATGCTATGTTCTTCCATTTTTTAAATCGATGGACGGAAGGTCCTTGCATCTGTCCGTGCAGGAGAAAAAGCGACAGACAGATCTAGGAGACAGATCTGGGAGAAACTCAGTTAAAGAAAGAGCACAAGTCATGGAAAAATAAATAGATAGATAGATAGATAAAAAATTCCAGCACCAATTACTGGGAAGGGCCCTACACTCTAATAACTTGGGGGCCGAGGTTGTGCTTGTGTTTTAACAGAAGCCGGTCCTAGATGGATGTCAGCACCATGAGTCTGTCTGGCCGTTTCATCATCTGCCTTAACATGATCACAGCACCCTCCTCTGCAGTTTGGACTCCAGCTCAAACAAAAAACAACGTCTGGGAGTGTCCGGCTGGCATATGCAGGACCTACAAACAAGGACTCCAGGAGCTGGAGGGGCAGCCAGAGCCCCCCCCTGCCTGGGCAGCACTCAGTACCTGCCTCTCCCAGGGACGGGGTTACAAAGTTTCTTAAAGATAGAATTAGTATGCCTGGTAGTTTTTCTCTGTGTTTTAGTTTGTGTTAATCGTGCTTTCTTAATTTGTGTTAATCGTGCTTTTTTATGTTAAAGAAGGGGGAGATGTGGGAGTGTGGCCATGGGGGTCGACAAGCCCCATGGCTGGTGATAACATCAGGAACGTCAAGAGTTTGGAGGAGGGAACAGAGAGGGGTGATTCAGATGCCTTGCTGTTTTGGGTTGCTCGTTCTCCGGAACGGTGGTAAAAATGTTATTAGAACACTTAATACCTAGATACGGGATAAAATTAATTATTACAAGGGTGTGCGTATAGAGAGAGAGAGAAATGACGTATTTTAGGTTTATCTTGGTAATACCTATCCTGGTAGGGTAGGGGGAAAAATCAGCGTTTCCCCTGAATCCAGAACATTTCTTGAGATCTATCTCAAAATAATTGTTGGCTTTGCACCCAGATGCCTAGGAAGACTGAAGAGGCCTCGTCCCTGATGGCTATTTCCAGCAGCAACAGCGCCTGGATTCTCTACACTTGTAAAAATGACGGATCGTAGGCAGTCCCGGGAAGGAATAAATGTTGAAGTCGAGTTCCCTACGCATAATCCTGGCTACAACATGCTGTGTGGTATCAAAGGTGCCTTTTAAACAACACTGAGAGGAAACTCAGGGGGCAATATTACTGACCCTGGGCGTGGAAATATCCATGAAATAGGGAATAATCCGTACTGCACTGTGGTGGTTTTACCGTGCTAGGCAGTTGAACACCACAACCGCTCTCTCACTCCCCCTCCTCAGATGAGGAGGGGAAGAAGTAAAGGAAAGAACAACTCACGGGTTGAGATAAGGATG
>NW_023311320.1:2613-3550 GCF_011077185.1 Oxyura jamaicensis | reverse complement strand
TTATTATTATTATTATTATTCAATCGAGTCAATACTTGCCAAATTGGTACCAATTTTAGATCCTCTTTTGTTTTTATTATCATCAGGGAATGGGTTTTCCCTTACCCTGGTTCTGGGTCAACAGGTACCACAGATATTTGCATTCCTTGTATAACCAAGTGTATTAGTCTGGTAAAACAGGGTATTAAACATGAAATTATTGAATTATTAAACAACCCTCCACATATTCCCAATACAACTATCCTGATTCTAGTAAGCCAACCACTAAAGTCCCTCCATAATTCTCTTAAATTGATTTCATTCCAAGTTTGAACTGGGACATGCGCAATTTTCTTCATTTCTTTTTACAAGTTCATTCACAGCTTTTCCTTCATCATCAATATCTAAACAGCAGTTACTTAAGGTTAAATTTTCCACAGACTCCTCCTTCTTGTGCTAGCAAATAATCTAAAGCTAAGCAATTTTGATACAAAGCAGTTCCCATCTTGGTATTTTGTTTTGCAATTAATCCGAGTGCATCTCCAGTTTTATTCACAACTATTTCTACTACAGCTTGCAACCTAATTATTCTATTAAGCATATCTATTGGGGTCCTATAGCCCCAGGATCCGTACTCCAACAAGCACAACCCCAATTTGAGGGTCCACAGTAATGATAACTCCTTTCCCATGGATAATCTATTATCCAATCAGTGTAACACGTAGAAGCCACTGTTTCACCCTTTCTAGGACAAATGTACTTGCGCTGGTTACTATATCTCTTCCAGCTCAGGCTTCCACAATCAGTATATGGGTCTTCATCTATAATATCACAGGCATCAAAGGTTATTGACACTGAGGTATTCAGGATGGTTACAATTTCACTTGTTCCAATTAATTTCTCTGCATAGAGCATACTGAGTTAGGTTAAAAATGCAGCTTCCTCTTTTCTGGCCTTT
>NW_023311320.1:0-2603 GCF_011077185.1 Oxyura jamaicensis | reverse complement strand
GATTAACACAAATTAAGAAAGCACGATTAACACAAACTAAAACACAGAGAAAAACTACCAGGCATACTAATTCTATCTTTAACAAACTTTGTAACCACATCCCTGGGAGAGGCAGGTACTGAGTGCTGCCCAGGCAGGGGGGGCTCTGGCTGCCCCTCCAGCTCCTGGAGTCTTTGTTTGTGGGTCCTGCATATGCCAGCCGGACACTCCCAGACGTTGTTTTTTGTTTGAGCTGGAGTCCAAACCGCAGAGGAGGGTGCTGTGATCATGTTAAGGCAGATGATGAGACGGCCGGACAGACTCATGGTGCTGACATCCATCTAGGACCGGCTTCTGTTAAAACACAAGCACAACCTCGGCCCCCAAGTTATTAGAGTGTAGGGCCCTTCCCAGTAATTGGTGCTGTAATTTTTTATTTTTATTTATTTATTTATTTTTCCATGACTTGTGCTCTTCCTTTAACTGAGTTTCTCCCAGATCTGTCTTCTAGATCTGTTTGTCGCTTTTTCTCCTGCACGGACAGATGCAAGGACCTTCAGTCCATCGATTAAAAAAAATTAAAAAACATAGCATCCTTTATCTATCTTTTCCTAGGTTTCACACCCCTACTCTTCCTTCTTTGTTTTAGAAGCTGTCCTGGTTTAGTTAGGATAGAATTAATTTTCCTCCCAGTAGCTGGTAGAGTGCTATGTTTTGAATTTAGAATGAGACTAATGTTGATAACACACTGATGTTTTAATTGCTGCAGAGCAGTGCTTACACTAAGCCAAGGACTTTTCAGCTCCTCACTCTGTCCTGCCAGCGGGCAGGCTGGGGGTGCAGCAGGAGCTGGGAGGGGACAGACCCAGGACAGCTGACCCAAACTGGCCAAAGGGGTATTCCATACCATCTGATGTCATGCTAAACAATGCATAGGGGTGGCTAGCCGGGGTGGGGGGGCCAGCCACCTGGGGACAGGCTGGGCATCGGTCAGCGGATAGCAAGCAAGTGCACCATGCACCACCCGCTCCGTACACATCATTATTATTATTTTCTGTCCCAATAAACTGTCTCTATCTCAACCCGCAGGCTTCAGTTTTTCTCGTTTCTCTCCCCTATCCCATAGAGGGGGGAGGATGAGCGAACGGCTGTGTGGTGTTTAGCTGCCGGCCGGGTTAAACCACAACAGAAGCATAAATAAATTGATACAAAGGAACACTTGAATAATACAACTGGACACAAAAATATATATTTTTCAAGAAATTCACATCAGTAATTGTATAAAGCTTTCTTCTGTACTAAGAGGTCCTGAAAGTTTAGGACTAAAACATTAACTTTGTAATGTAATGTAAAAGGGTTATCATGACGGTCCTCAGAGGCCACTATATAGCACACTGACATATTCAAGGCTCTCAGCTTTTATTTCAGTCTGTGTATTCAAGTTTTGAGGTCCTTTTATGATTATGCAAACATCAGAAATATAGTGATATAATAAATGGTACTTATGAAAGCAGAGTTTTAAAGCCAATATTAAATTTTGCAGGCTCAAAACACCCACTTAATATTTAAACAAGTATTTGATACTTCTGTTTGTTCAAAAAATAGAAAGAGTAAATGCACTTACATAAGAATAACTTTTACTTTTCAACAAGCGTGCTCATGTGATTTTTATATTAGTACAAACTTAGAAACAAACAAATCCACCATATGACTTTTTAAAACAAATGATACCAATTCACCTTTCCCCTACTTGAGTACATTACATTAAGGCTTTGAATCATCTGACCCATGATTTTACAGCATTAAAATGAGTGGGTCCACAAGGATGCTGGTATGTCTCACTGAGACTTAGCATGAATAGAATTAAAGCTCACCACCTTAAGGAAACAAAGTCACATCCTCATGCCTTAACTATATTCCTTTTTGTCTCCAAACCAGAACATAAAGTTTAATAGTAACAGTATTTCATGGCAGTAGATGAGTACTTTTTAATCAATTATATGTTATTAATTAATATTATTAATTTAGTGGCAACATCTTTGGAGAAACTTCCAGTTTTTGTTGTACAACACTGCTTTCTGGTAGTGATTCAGGCATGGGGAGTTCATTCAGTTCAACGTGCTGTAAATATAGCCCCACTTTTCCCCTTTAATAGTTCCAGGGCTCTACATAGAGCATACAGCTCACAAGCCTGAGCTGACCGTGATGGACTCAAAGGTCCTGATTCCACAGATTCTAGGTCCTTATTAATTATTGGATATCCTGATTTGGCCATTCTATGACATAGTACTGAACCATTTTTAATTTGCTCCCTTTTCTCTGGTTCCGGGTCTTCAATTTTGTCTGACCCATCTAGGAATTTTACTGTGGCAATTCCTACAGCCCTTGGTTACCCAGTAAGAGTGTCTTGCAGGGGGTTTAGGACCTATCACCCACCCACGAATCCTATAGGAATCACTTCGGTCCTTCACCGGCCAAGTCCCTCGTGGGAGATTGGAACCGCGGTTAGAAGACCTCCACACTCGCTTCGGAACTAGGTTCCGTCTCAGTCACACTCTTACACACACAGGCAACCGAATCCCACCCAACCGAACGGTACACACTTCAAATACTCACGACTCCGT
>NW_023311319.1:0-1950 GCF_011077185.1 Oxyura jamaicensis | reverse complement strand
TTTAGCCCACCAGAGATCTCAATTCCAGGACTGTCTGCTTCTCCAGTTTCAGCAAACACAACCCACACAGATCCTTGATGAACTCTTGGCTGATGAGGATATTTCTCTGGAGTTTCACAGAGAGAAGAGATTTTTCTGAGGCCTGTAGCTCATCAGCTGCAATTTCTTCCAGATGAGAAAGCCAGATGTGAGACAAGAAGAGGAAAGGAGCTTCTCTTAACCCCCACCATGGGCAATAGCCCAGGTGCAACATGGACAACCAAGTTGCCAAAGTACGCAGCTGATGCAGCTCACTTGGGGCTCCTTGGAAAAGGAATTAGATGTGAAGAGAGGGGTCCAGCAGGAGGAGAGATACCATGCAGATGAGCGTCTGTGAATAAACTTATATGGGATAACTTGGACATTGGTTTCTGAGGCCATTTTGGATGCCTTTGGTTATCTGAACATTGTGCATGGATCAGAAAAGCATGACATAGGCCTTTAAGGTGATTGTCCCCCATGTCAGTAGCTGCAGGAGGTAGAAAAGACATGGACTGGGACAGCTGCTGTGCACCTCTTTGCTGGGTACTTACAAAAGAGTGCTCCTCTTCCTTGACCACCTCCACCAGAATGAGGAGTTCATGTATCAGGCTTGGATGTGAACCCTGTGCACCTACATTTCAGTGTGAGACTCCTCAGACAGACTGGGATGCATATCTCTTGTCCTTAGCAGCAGCAGCACAAACAACGGGGCCCAGTGAGTCTCCCTATCCTGCATTTCCATTCAGAACAGAGGTAGCTTTTAAACTAAAAGAGGGTAGTTTTCGATTGGGTATTCAGAAGAAATTGTTTTCTCTGGGGGTGGTGAGGCCCTGGGACAGGTTGACCAGAGGAGCTGTGGGTGCCCCATCCCTGGAAGTGTTCAAGGCCAGGCTTAATGGGGCTTTGAGCAACCTAGTATGGTGGAAGGTGCCCCTGGCTATGGCAAGGCAGTTGGAACTAGATGATCTTTAAGGTAGCTTTGAAACCAAATCTTTCTATGTTTTTATGATCTTTTGATTAATGTGACTGACCAGACTTCTTCCCATCACTGCCTCCCATTCTTATTTACCCTCATTGCATTGGAAAAGGTCTTTGATCTGATCCCCTCAGTGTCTAGCTGATTGTCAGCGCTAAACGACAACATATTGGTGTTGGTGATTGGGCTTGAGCTTTTGCTAAAACAATTACAGCTAATGGGTTAATCTCAACAAGTTTTCCTGATGAAGCCAGTGCAGAGCTTTCCCTTTGCCAGTCTAGAGGCAAAGAGCAAGGCAGGACATTTGGGGTCTAAGAGCAGCCCAAGCCCCATGCTGAAATGTCCATGCAAACATGGTTGTACTCCCCACTTCTGAGCTTCCCATTTTCCTGCCTAAGTGTAGCCATTCTTCCCCGGGACAGGTCCTGAGGGGACAACGCAGCCCACAGAGAAACTACCTCACTGCCTTGAACCCATCATCTCCTCCTTCACCCTTGCATTTTGGGCTATTCTCTTTTGGAAGTCATCTGCTCTGATCCTTTCTATGTCTAAACACAGAGGGAAAGGGGAAGGAGAAAATGTCTGTCTTTATTGAACAAGTTTCTCTTGTGGTTTTTGTTTCAGTTTGGTTTATTTTCCTGTTAGAGGAGTAGTTTGATTTACAGAAGATAATAATTTACCAAAATCATCAGAGACTTGAGACTTGAGTAATGAGTTTCACCTACTTCCCTCCTGGTGCCTGTGAGAACTTGTTCTCCCGAAGCTCCCCTCCCCCAACAGTCAATAGAGACAAGAGAAAGTGCTCGTGGCTGGGTCGTCCCAGCCTAGAACTGCCATGCACAATAAAGGTGAGGGATCTCTTTCAGATGCTCTCCTCTCTCTCAGCATTGACAGGATGGCAGTAAGTTAAATTGCTCAACCTGAAGGATGTGACTTTTAGACAATTGAAATAT
>NW_023311318.1:0-2983 GCF_011077185.1 Oxyura jamaicensis | reverse complement strand
CCAGAGGTGGCCCAGCTCCCAGGTTGTGACTCTATCCCACCAAACACCGCCCTCAGGGAAAACCTTCTGACATGGTTTGCCTCCTCCTGCTCTCATACGGGAATACCTGTTTGTGGGGAAAGTTTGTGAAGGCCCTTTATGGATCTCAAACAAACAAAACAAAACAAACAAACAAACAAAAAACCTAACCAATAAACAAAATCTCAAGGACGCATGGGTAATTTAGTGTCTGTTTTTGTAAGATAAAATAAGAAGAGGATCCTAATGTGAAGGAAGCTTATTTCTGTCATGACAGCCAGCAGAGCAGGTGGGCATGGGGCACTCCAGCAGATTCCCTTATCACAGCCAGTCTCTGAGGATAAGCAGAATGACTTTGACATGTTAGCACTATGCTAATTATGTAACCTATCACAGGCACTGTACAAACATGCAAATATACTGCAAAGGGATTGTATAAAGAGTGGCGTGGAAAGGCCTTATGCTTGCCAGCTTTTGAGTGAAACCACTACATACCCAGACTTGTGCAACTCTGAAATAAACAATCCCTTGACCTACTGTGTGGCTTAGCTCACTGCATACCACATAATGAAGCCAATCTTTTTATTGGATAACAATATCTGCCAGCCATACACCTGTGAGCCTCTTTCCTTGATACCTGTGTCTCCTCTACCACCTCCCGCTTTCCTTGCCTGCCTTGCCTGCACCTGCCTGCCTGCACTGTGTTTGGCCCCAAAGCCCGCTCAGGATGTCTGAAGCCTCTGACTCTCATGGACGCCTGAAGGAACAACCCTGCAGGCCCTGCAGACTGCCACTGTCCTTGCCAAGCCTTCAAGACTGTGTCAGGTTCTTGCTAACAGATGACCAAATACACCTTAAAGAGCCAGGGACCTTGAGGTATATTGTTTTGCTTCTTTGTCACAATCACTGAGGGCTCATCTTCCATACCAGAAGCCACTTCCGCAGAAGCTCATCTTCTGTGAGGAAAAACAACAAAGTATCACCAGCACCATGAAATTGTTCTCCTTCTTTCAGAATCCAAATCAGCTTCTTCAGCTGCTCAGGAAATCTCTTTTCACTCCACGGGTGCCCCTTTCCTGTCCAGGGCTTTTCCCCTCCACTACAGGGTGTCTCCCAAATCCTATGCCTCTTCCTCTCAGCCTCTGTCCTCCTCTTGATGAGGATGTTGAGCTGGTTTTCCCTTGTGTGAACAATCAACCATGCCATGGTCAAGGGACGACCAACCTTACCTCTGCCATGGCCAACAGATGTTTGTTCGTCCTGTGCTTGAAGGGAGGATACAGTGGAAACCTCAAGGATCTTTTAAGCCTGCCAAAGATCTCTTCCAGTCTCCAAGCATGTCTCCTCTGTTTTGTGCCTTGGATGTATAGGGGAAGCAGACGGCTGCAATGCTTCTGATAGTGCCTTTCAGTCATGGATTTCCACCCCTGGACAATGTCAGGTCCTCCTGGGAGTCAGTGCCGGAGCCAGGCCCATCTCCTCGCACCTGTCTACAGACGCCTGCCAGCATTGTCTCAGAAATGCATCGCAGAGGGGACAGATTCCCATCCAGCCCATGTTAGGCTGGTTCTCCTGAAGGCAAAGGGGACATCTGTCACTGCTTCACCTGAGGGATTTCTGAGTAAAAAGGGATTTCTGAGCAAAGGGGTTTCAGAGTACAACCAGCAAAGTGTTTTCCAGTTGCGCCAGAGGGATGCTCAGCTTAGTGGGTGCTTCATCCAAGCTCAGCTCCCTTGTGCAAACACAGAAGCAGCTCCCATCCACAGTTTTCTCCACTTGCCAAGGACATGTGTCCAGAACTTCACCCAAGGTTTATATACTGCTAACAGTCTCCTGGGGCTTTTAGAGTAGGCAATAAAGAGTAGGGCAATTAAGAAACCTATGTCCCCAGGAATTACCAAGCAGCTAGGGTATTGCAACACAGGCCAGCCATTCCAGGGCAATGGGCCATCCCGGCAAACCAGAAATGTTTGTCAGAGCTCTGCCTGGGTCTCTTTCTTGCGGTCTACCTCACACCTCAGCCCTGTCAGGGCCAGACCTTCACCTGGGCTAAACCGGTTACTTTCTCTTGTAGCTGTAGCTGACTGCATTCCTCTGACGCCAGGAAAGGCAAAGGGTTTACCCCAGAACACCTTTGGATCCTCCCTCTTGCCTGCATGGTTGATTCCTTCTGGACATGACAAAGCTGTACCAGGCAGAGCCATATGGGGATCCGTAAGGAAACAGCGCTATGACTGAGCAAGGACATGGCGCCCTGTTGATGGGAGCTGTTACAGAGGTAACCCGTCTGTGCTGGAAAGTGCTGACATCAGGTGGCAGATACACACTGACAGGAGAAACGTCTGCCAGCCTGAGAACTGGGCCTTGAAATCATGGGCATCCTTAAAGTGCATCTGGGCACCAGAGAACCACAGACATCTTGAAGATACCCTCAACAAAGGTGAAAGAAGAAACACAGGAACAACTTCTTGCCTGAGAAGGAGAAAAAATAATAATAATAATAAAAAGGTCTGGGAAAGCAGAAATAAGTGTGAGGAGGTCCCTGGGAGGTCCCTGGGACTGCAGGTGTCACACTGTCATGGCCACGTCCAGGGGGAGAGGGCAATCAACTCTTGCACAGAGCTTCTCGGGAGCAGATGTGGTCCTGACACTGGAGGGGCCTCAGAGGTCCTGGGCGTGAGGAAAGCTGCTGCATGCTTGGGGGCAAGTGGGCACCCCAGAGCAGCATGGGGGCATGGGCACTGCTTGGGCTGCCCTGGCCCAAGGGGTTGTTGGGTCCTCAGGAACTTTAGATTGCCGTGTGTGGCCCAGTGTGCCTAATACCAATGCTGAGTTATGAAGGGGTCGGTCCTGCATGCGTGCCAACACCGGGGCCCTGCCAAGTGCTGTGCTGGGGGCGGTTGAGGCCACATGGTGCACATGTTCCTGCTGCACATGGTGATGTGTGCTGGCCATGGCCCCGAGG
>NW_023311317.1:0-4805 GCF_011077185.1 Oxyura jamaicensis | reverse complement strand
GGAACAAAAGCCACCTCCGGAGGGCTCATCCCCGCCTCTCCGATGGACACCGAATCCCCACGGGCGCTCCCTGCCTCGTGAACACCCCAGCTCCTGGCCAGACGCCCCGTGACACCATGACAGCGACAGCCCCGACGGCGACATCCTTAGGGCCGGGCACCTCCAGCGCTCGCCCTTCGGGGCCGCCCCGCTGCCAGCCGCTCGGTGGGGACCGGGCAGGATGCGTCCCGGGGGGGCCGAGCATCCTTCCCTCACCGGCAGCCGTGGCGGGGAGGCTGGCGCCGGCCGGGCTGCGGGGCCGAAACCTCCCGATGGAAATATTTGGCTCCTGACGCGCTGCGGTTTCCGGGCGCTCGCGCCGTCAGGGCTTCCTTGTTTTGTTAGGGGCCGGGCCGGGCGCCCACCGCGTCCCCTCCGAGCGGGCACGGTGCTGCCGGGGGGCCCGTGGGCTCCAGGGAGCCTTCCCCAGAGCTGCTCGGGTGTGGTTAGAGCGTGGGCAGGGTCGTGGTGCTGCTACGGGCATGGAACCGGGTGGTTTAGGCAACGCCAGGAGCGAGGAGGGCGACGGAGCCCCAAGAGGGGCCGGCCCCATCCTGCTGCACACCGCGGGCCGGGGGGGGTCCACGGCTCCTTCCCGTTTCCCCCAGCAAACGGGGACGGCCCCGAAGCGCTGGGAGAACTGGGGTCTTGCTTTGCCCGCCTTGGTGCGTCCTCTCCCCGCCGGCCCGTCCCCACCGTCCCCCTGTCACCGGTCCGGTGCCGGGTCTGTCCCTCTTGGGGTTGGAGGGCACAAATCCCCCTGCGGGGCTGGCCAGGCGCGAGGGAGGTGCTGGGGGCTTTTTGCCCGTGTCCCATGGGGGTGGGAGGACAGCAGAGACATGGGGTCACGCGCGGGGACGCTGCCACGTGTCCCCTGCCGGCCAAAGCCGTCCCGGGTGAGGTGCAAATCCCCCCGTACTCGCAGACGGCATTAGGGGATTACCTGGGAGGGGCATTTCCCACCCCGCAGCGCAGGGCTGACCTTGGGCCCCGTCCCACCAGCCCACCTCGTGTCCCACCGTCCTGCCGTGCCCCGTCCCCAAAAAACGGCCCCACGGTGGGGGCTGACGGTCCCGTGTCGGGGCCAGGCGATGCCCGAGCGGCCCCAGAGCCCCGGCTAATCCCAGTGCCCCCAGTCCCCGGCTTCACTTTTACCTCCCGGCACCTCCTAAGACGCTTTGAGGATGATGTCCCACGCGGCCCTTCCATCTGCTCTCGGGGCCGGGTGGCCGTGGGCTGTCCCCAGGCGGTGGGACGGGGACCTCCCCGCTGGTCCTCGCGCTTCGTCCTGGCACCAACCGCTTTTTTTTCCGCCCAAACCACCCCGGCTGAGGGCGGGACGGGGAGGCGAGGACCCCACCGACTCGCAGAACTTTGTCCCCATCCCGTTCTTCCAGGGGGTGCCACCGCACGGTGCCCCCCGCTGTCCCCGAGGGGGGTCCTCGGGGCTGCCCCCCGAGCACACGGCCGCGTCGATGGGATCTGTAGCTGAGCCGGGGCGGGGGGGGGGATGCTTCGGGCTCAGCTCCAGGACAAACATTTACGTTAGGGGAGGGCGGGAGGGGGGGGGGGAAGAAAAGCATCATTCACCAGCGTGGGGAAAAAGGGAAATCGTACTGGGGCGGCTGCGGCGATCGCAGATAAGAGCCGCTCGGGCCAGCTCGCTCCAACTTCAACGCACAGCAGGAAAGCCCCGCACAGCCAACACCTTCCTCCCCACCTCGAAACGAGGCCGGGACGCAGCGGGGAGAGCCCCGAACCCTCCCCTCTCCCCGTTTCTCACCCAGCGTGGCCGCATTGCCCCCCCCAACCCCGTGGGGCTTGGACCCCTTCCCCCAGCTGTCCCCTTCCCCGCCCCACTCACTTCTCGTAGTCGACGTTGTCCTTGTCGCAGCGCGTGTCCTTGTGCTTCTCCCAGTCCTTGCCGTGCTTGCAGGTGGTGAGCGAGACGATGTCGTGCCCGTTGTGGATGTGGTGCAGCGCGTTCCTGGTGCCGGAGCCGATGCCGGTCAGGTAACGCTTCCCCTTGAAGGCCAGCAGGTATTTCTTCTTCGGGGGCACCGCGCCGCGCCGCAGCCGCCCCCTCTGCCCGCCCCGCTGCGGGTGGTCCCTGGGGAACAGGGGGATGGAGACGTCGAAGCCGGGCCTGAAGCTCTCGGCGTAGAAGCTGGCCTTGGCCAGCATGGCCTGGCCGACGTCGAAGCCCAGCTCCTCGGTGTAGTCGGGCCACGTGCCCGCGTAGAGGTTGAAGACGAGGTGGTTGCGGCCGCCGTTCCACAGCGGGAAGCCGCGGATCTTCTCGTCCACGCCGGGGACGTAGTGGCCCGAGAGGCGGTCGCGGTCCAGCGTGTCGATGCCCAGGACGAAGAGGCAGGCCTCCTCGGGGCGCGGCGTGTAGTAGCGCGAGCGCTCGATGGAGGCCAGGATCTTGCCGTAGCTCTCGGACACGGGCTCGCCGCGCTCCCGCGGGTAGGCGAAGACTTTGAAGCCGTGCCTCTGGCAGCGGCCGAGGTCGAAGCAGGTCTCCATGCGGCACCGGCTGCCCTTGTAGGCGCTCAGCCGCGCCGCGCGCCGGGCCCGGGGCGAGGGCAGGTCCCCATGGCTCTGCGGCTCCTCGGGGGCCACGAAGCTTTTGAGGAGGGCGCGATCGGCCCAGCGGGGCCAGGTCCTCGGGGCCCCGGCTTCGGTCCGGGAAAAGAAAGCGAAACGGCGCAGGCGGTCCCCTCCGAGGAGGAAGAGCAGGAGCCAGGAGGCGAGCAGAGTCACGAAAAGGTATTTCTTCCTGGCCTGCATAGGTTCACGCACGGCCTCAGTGCCTCATCGGGCTCCGATGGGTGACGGAGTCCGGTGGGAAGGCTGGCGGGGGACGGCTCCGGGCTGGTTCGTGAGGCTTGTGGCGTGCGGGGACACCGAGGACCTGCGGTCCCCTCTCCGTGCCCGGCTCCGCGGGGTCTGGGGACCCTCCGGCTGCGGAGCAAGAACTGGGGCTGGTGCGAGGTGTCCCGCTCCTGTCCCCGTGGGGTCCCGCTCCTGTCCCCGTGGGGTCCCGCTCCTGTCCCCGTGGGGTGTCCCGCTCCTGTCCCCGTGGGGTGTCCCGCTCCTGTCCCCGTGCTGTCCCGCTCCCGTCCCTCCGGCGCTGCGTTTCCTCGGCTCGCAGGCTCGCTGCGGCGACAATCACATTTCCACCGCCGTTTGGCCCAGCTTCAAATCCCTAGAGAGGGAGCGAGGTCGCATGATCGCCTCCCTGCCAACTGTGTCAGCCCGTGGGGCCGCGGGGACACCCCCCCCTTCCCTCGTCACCCCCCTTTCCCCCCCCCCCCGGCACTTCCCAGCCCCGTGTCCCCGTACCTCCGGTGCTCCTCCGGTGCCGGTGCCCTCGCGGGTGGGTGCGTGTGGCCGCCCCGTGCGCCATCCCCAGCCCTCCCGTGGGGCTCGGCCTCCCGGCGGAGGCGCTGCCGGAGGCTCGGAGCCCCCCTAGGAGCAGCGGGGGGAGGCTGCGGATCGGTGCCAGCCCCCCCGCCCCCGGCCCCCAGTCCCGGGGGGGGGGGGGATCCCGCCGCTGCCTGCAGCCCATCGCGGCGAGGGGGTTGGGGTTGGGATGGGGATGGGGATTGGGATGGGGTTTGGGATGGGGACTGGGGACGGGGATTTAGGATTGGGATTAGGATTGGGATGGGGATTGGGATTGGGATTAGGGATTGGGATGGGGTTTGGGATGGGGATTGGGGACGGGGATTTAGGATTGGGGTTTGGGATGGGGATTTAGGATTGGGATTAGGATTAGGGGTGTCCCGGTTTTCTCCCCCTCTCCCCTCCTGCGGTGCTGTCACTGCCCCCAGGTGACACCCCCCCCCCCTCCTGTCACCTTGCTGTCCGTCGGTCCCTGCCCGGGGCTGTCTGTCCGTCCCGTGTCCTGCCCGTCCGTGCTTGTCCCCCCCCCCCCCCCGCCCCATGACCCCTCCCCTCGGGGTCCCCCCCCCGCCCCGGGCCCCCTCCCTCCCGTTCCCACCGTCACAACATTCGCCCTCGGCCACGCCCCCCTCCGCTCCCATTGGCTGTTCTCTCCTAGTGGGCGTGGCCATAGGACACCCCCACCTACCCCGGCGCCCTCCCATTGGCCGCGCCCGCGGGGGGCCCACGTGGGCCGGTGGGGGTTCCCCGCGGTGGGAGGGGGGAGCCCGGGGGTCCGCGGGGTCCTAAGCGCCGACCCCACGGCCCGCCCCGTGTCCTCACGCCCCGTGTCCCCACTCGTGTCCTTGCTCTCGGGGGGTCTCTCCCGTGACGGGGAGCCCCTGACCTGACTCCTCTTTTACCCCCCCGCCCCAATTAGCCATCCACTGGCAAACTGGAAAAAAAAAAAAAAAAAAAAAACTCGAGTGGGGGCGTGGGCCGGGTCAATCCTTTCAATGGAACCGCCGTGGACGCTGCCCCGGGACACGCGTGGGTCTGAGGTGGACACGAGAGGGGCTGGCTCCCACGCGGGGCAGGGGGTCGACCCGCGGGACAGGCGCAGTGACACCCCCGCAGCCCACCCGTGCCTCAGTTTCCCTGGGGAGAAACCGAACGCACCGGGAGCCCCGCGTGGGCTGCGTGGGCAGGAGCTTGGCGGGGGTTTTCTGTGGTTTTATCGCGTTTTCTGGTGTTTTTTATTATTTTTAACCCAGTCGTTGGCTCTTTGCCCGGCCCAGGGGACAGCTCGGCCCCGCGGGGAGCTTTAATCCCCCGCCGCCCGCGGGATTACCGCGTGGGGGGGGGGGGGGGGGGGG
>NW_023311316.1:4837-5661 GCF_011077185.1 Oxyura jamaicensis | reverse complement strand
CGAACGGCTGTGTGGTGTTTAGCTGCCAGCCGGGTTAAACCACAACAGCTCTTTTGGCGCCCAACGTGGGGCACGAAGGGTTGAGATAACGACAGATCTAATCAAAATGTTGATTGCTTTAATATCAAGTCTGCTGTGGCTGTATTCCAAACTGAATTTTATAGCACGTTACTTGCTGTATGTGATCCCTGTCGTGCTGTTTATCCTCTCCGGGCCCTGGTTTAAGATCGTTATGGTACTGTGCTGTGTAGCAATAGCTTACGATATGATGAAATATCTGGCCATGACTCTAACTTGGTATTTGTACGCAGCACTGTCGTCGACTCTGTACTTTGGAAACTATATCTCGGAAACTATTAACAATTACACCTACTGCCTTTTTCCATCAGGGAGCCAGTCTGTGAAGGGGACAGGGAAAGATATTTTTCCTTACTTGTTCACTCTCCCTTTCTCCTTCAGCACCCTCTTATCCCCCGAGCTAGTTACGATAGCTCTCCAAGATGTTGAATATCCTTGGGATACTCAGACCAGGATGTTCTTGTTGTCATGTCTCTTGAATGCGCTTCAGGTTTTGTTCAAGGTTAAACAACTACTTAGGAATCTCATGCAGAGATCTGTCCTGAGGCGGGATAATTGTGAGTGGCAGGGAGTGTGGGAGGATATGGGCAGGTGGCTAGAGCAGTGGGCACCTCCGATGTTTTGTAGATTCACCCCTGAACAACTGCAAAATCCTAAAAAACTGGTAGAATGCTTGCAAAAAGAGTGTCATGACTCTGGCAGTTCCAAAGTGACACAACTCACTGTAGCATGTTGGGGCCTGGCCT
>NW_023311316.1:0-4827 GCF_011077185.1 Oxyura jamaicensis | reverse complement strand
GCTCCAGCTCCTGCAGCTCCAGCTCCTGCAGCTCCAGCTCCTGCAGCTGCTCCAGCTCCTGCAGCTCCAGCTCCACCTCCTGCAGCCGCTCCAGCTCCTGCTCCTGTAGCTGTTCCAGCTCCAGCTCCTGCGGCCGCTCCAGCTCCTGTGGCTGGGCCAGAGAAACGAGCTGTAGCAGTGCAAGTTGCCCCTGCAGAGGGTGTTCCAACCCCTGTGGCAGACCCTGTGGTTGGGTCAGAGAAACGAGCTGTAGCAGTACAAGTTGCCCCTGTAGACAAGGTGAAAAAATGGTATAGAGACTCAGGTCGTTTAGAACGCAGAGAGTCTTCTGCTAGGTCTAGGTGTAGAGAAGACGAGGGCGGGCTATCAGAGGAGCAGGAGGATGAAGATGGGGATGTTGAAAAATCAACAGTAGTTACCCGAAACCTATACCAGCGTGAGCTACGAGATGTGCGAAAAGATTTTGGTCGCTGCATAGGTGAGCAGCTTGTCACCTGGCTGCTCTGGTGCTGGGATACTGGAGCCAATTGTGTGGAATTAGAGGGCAAGGAAGCCAGGCGGCTGGGATCCCTTGCTAGAGATGCAGGCATTGACAAAGCAATTGCAGATGGAGCACGATCTCACAGCCTCTGGAGGCGTCTCCTGTATGCTGTAAGGGAAAGGTTTCCCTACAAGGAAGAACTTGTATGTCTGCCAAGCAAGTGGACCACTATGGAGAAGGGAATCCAGTACCTGAGGGAATTAGCCGTACGGGAGGTGATTTATGAGGACCCAGACAATGGACCCACAGATCCAGATGAAGTCAGGTGTACACGACCCATGTGGCGGAAGTTTGTACGGAGTGCACCATCATCATATGCCAGCTCATTGGCAATAATGGCCTGGAAAGAGGATGAGGAACCCACAGTGGGTGATGTGGCTAAACAACTCCGGCAGTATGAAGAAAGTCTCTCCTCTTCCCTACAGGCCTGCGTCTCGGCTGTGGAGAAACTTTCTGAAAGCGTCCATCAACTAAAAGAGAATACTTTGGATAAACTCTCTGAAGAGGTCCAGCAACTTAAAGAGAGATTATTTTCTTCCCCACCTGAACGAACCAGGGTCCACCAACTAAAAGAGAATACTTTGGAGAAACTCTCTGAAGAGGTCCAGCAACTTAAAGAGAGTTTATTTTCCTCCCCTCCTGTACAAACCAGTGTCTCTGCTATTAGGGGTAAGCGCTCATCCGTGCAAGGAAGACGATATGGTGGATACACACCTCGGGCCATCCTGTGGTTTTACCTACGTGACCATGGAGAGGACATGAGAAAATGGGATGGAAAATCCACTGCGACCCTAGAGGCACGGGTACGTGAGTTGCAAAAGAAAACAATTGGGAAAAAGGGGGTCTCTGAAAAGTTTGCTGCTCCAACTTCCAGCAGGCAGTCCTTTAAACACAGGAATGAAGATTCTGACGAGGATTAGAGGGGCCCTGCCTCCAGCCAGGGGGAGGAAAGGGACAATCGAGTTTATTGGACTGTGTGGATTCGATGGCCTGGCACATCAGACGCACAGAAGTATAAGGCTTTAGTAGACACCGGTGCACAATGTACTCTAATGCCATCAAGCTATAAAGGGCCAGAGCCCATCAGTATTTATGGAGTGACGGGAGGATCCCAGCAATTAACTGTTTTGGAAGCTGAACTGAGTCTAACTGGGAATGAGTGGCAAAAACACCGTATTGTGACTGGCCCGGATGCTCCATGCATCCTTGGCATAGACTATCTTAGAAGAGGATATTTTAAGGACCCAAAAGGGTTCCGCTGGGCTTTTGGCATAGCTGCCTTAGAGACAGAGGGCATTGAACAATTGTCTACCTTGCCCGGTCTCTCAGAGGACCCTTTCGTTGTGGGGTTGCTGAGGGTCGAAGAACAGCAAGTGCCAATTGCTACTACAACTGTGCACCGGCGGCAATATCGCACCGACCGAGACTCCCTGATTCCCATCCATGAGCTAATTCGTCAACTGGAGAGCCAAGGAGTGATCAGCAAGACTCATTCACCTTTTAATAGTCCCATATGGCCGGTGCGGAAGTCTAATGGGGAGTGGAGACTAACCGTGGACTATCGTGGCCTGAATGAGGTCACACCACCACTGAGTGCTGCAGTGCCGGACATGCTAGAACTTCAGTACGAACTGGAATCAAAGGCAGCCAAGTGGTACGCCACAATTGATATCGCTAATGCATTTTTCTCCATCCCTCTAGCAGCAGAGTGCAGGCCACAGTTTGCTTTTACTTGGAGGGGAGTCCAATATACTTGGAATCGGCTGCCCCAGGGGTGGAAACACAGCCCTACAATTTGCCATGGACTGATCCAGTCTGCGCTGGAGCAGGGGGAGGCTCCTGAACACCTGCAGTACATCGATGACATCATTGTGTGGGGTAACACAGCAAAGGAAGTTTTTGAGAAAGGGAAGAAAATAATCCAAATCCTTCTGAAGGCCGGTTTTGCCATAAAACAAAGTAAAGGACCTGCACGAGAGATCCAGTTTTTAGGAATAAAATGGCAAGATGGACGTCGTCAAATCCCAATGGATGTGATCAACAAAATAACAGCTATGTCTCCACCAACTAGCAAAAAGGAAACACAAACTTTCCTAGGTGTCGTGGGGTTTTGGAGAATGCACATTCCAAATTACAGTCTGATTGTAAACCCGCTCTACCAAGTGACCCGTAAGAAGAATGATTTTGAATGGGGCCCTGAGCAACGACAAGCTTTTGAACAAATTAAGCAGGAAATAGTTCATGCAGTAGCCCTTGGGCCAGTCCGAACGGGACCAGATGTAAAGAATGTGCTCTACACCGCAGCCGGGGAGAATGGCCCCACCTGGAGCCTCTGGCAGAAAGAACCTGGGGAAACTCGAGGTCGACCCCTAGGCTTTTGGAGTCGGGGATACAGAGGATCTGAGGCCCGCTACACTCCAACCGAAAAGGAGATATTGGCGGCATATGAAGGAGTTCGATCTGCTTCGGAAGTGGTCGGTACTGAAGCACAGCTCCTCCTGGCACCCCGACTGCCAGTACTGGGCTGGATGTTCAAAGGAAGGGTCCCCTCTACACATCATGCAACTGATGCTACATGGAGCAAGTGGGTTGCACTGATTACTCAGCGGGCTCGAATAGGAAACCCCAGTCGTCCGGGAATCTTGGAAGTGATTATGGACTGGCCAGAAGGCAAATACTTTGGGATGTCATCAGAGGAGGAGGTGGTCCGTGCTGAGGAAGCTCCACTGTACAACAAGCTACCAGAAAATGAGAAAAGATATGCCCTGTTCACTGACGGGTCCTGTCGCATTGTGGGAAAGCATCGGAGATGGAAAGCTGCTGTATGGAGTCCTACACGACGAGTTGCAGAAGCTGCTGAGGGAGAAGGTGAATCGAGTCAATTTGCAGAAGTGAAAGCCATCCAGCTGGCTTTAGATATTGCTGAACGAGAAAAGTGGCCAGTTCTCTACCTATACACTGATTCGTGGATGGTAGCAAATGCCCTTTGGGGGTGGTTACAGCAATGGAAACAGAACAACTGGCAGCGCAGGGGCAAACCCATTTGGGCTGCTGCATTATGGCAAGATATTGCTGCCCGGGTAGAGAACCTGGTTGTAAAGGTACGCCATGTAGATGCCCATGTGCCCAAGAATCGGGCTACTGAAGAACATCAAAACAACCAGCAGGTGGATCAGGCTGCCAAGATTGAACTGGCTCAGGTGGACCTGGACTGGCAATATAAGGGTGAACTATTTGTAGCCCGATGGGCCCATGAAACCTCGGGCCATCAAGGCAGAGATGCAACATACCGATGGGCTCGTGATCGAGGGGTGGACCTGACCATGGACACTATAGCACAGGTCATTCATGATTGTGAAACATGTGCTGCAATCAAGCAAGCCAAACGGTCAAAGCCTCTTTGGTATGGGGGACGATGGCTGAAATATAAATATGGAGAGGCCTGGCAAATTGATTACATCACACTCCCTCAAACCCGCAATGGTAAGCGCCACGTTCTTACAATGGTGGAAGCAACCACTGGGTGGCTGGAAACATATCCTGTGCCCCATGCCACTGCCCGAAACACTATCCTGGGCCTTGAAAAGCAAGTGCTATGGCGACATGGCACCCCAGAAAGAATTGAGTCAGACAATGGGACTCATTTCCGAAACAACCTTATAGATACTTGGGCCAAAGAACATGGTATTGAGTGGGTGTATCACATCCCCTATCACGCACCAGCCTCCGGTAAAGTTGAGCGATACAATGGACTGTTAAAGACTACACTGAAAGCAATGGGTGCTGGGACATTCAGAAATTGGGACACACATTTGGCAAAGGCCACCTGGTTAGTCAATACTAGGGGATCTGCCAATCGAGCTGGACCTGCCCAATCAAACCTGCTACGTACAGTAGAAGGGGATAAAGTTCCTGTAGTGCATGTAAGAAATATGCTAGGTAAAACAGTCTGGGCTACTCCTGCCTCAGGAAAAGGCAAACCCATTCGTGGGATTGCTTTTGCTCAAGGACCTGGATGCACTTGGTGGGTAATGCAAAAGAATGGGGAGGTCCGGTGTGTACCTCAAGGGGATTTAATACTGGGTGAGAATAGCCCATGAGTTGAGATGTATTATGCTAATTATTATATAATACTGTGTGTCATCACTACCATAGATGAAAATAGTGATTAACTAGAATGTATTGGAAAGAGTGTAACCTGAGCATGACATAAATGGTATGGAATAAGGGGTGGATATATGTCCTGGTTTCAGTTAGGACAGTTATTTTTCCTCCTAGTAGCTGGT
>NW_023311315.1:0-3408 GCF_011077185.1 Oxyura jamaicensis | reverse complement strand
CTGCCCTCCTGCTGCACTCCCCTGGGGGCTGCAGGGCTGCTTCTCTCGCCATTTCTCACTCCTCTCTCTCCCAGCTGCTGTTGCCAGCAGCTTTTTTTCCCTTCCTTCAACCTGCTCTCCCAGAAGCCCACCCAGCGTCACTCCCTGGCCCAGCTCTGGCCAGCAGCAGGTCCCTTTGGAGCCATCTGCAGCTGGCTCTGCTCTGACGTGGGGCAGCTGCTGGGCTCTGCTCACAGAGGCCACCCCTGCAGCCCACCCCCTGCTACCAAAGCCTTGCCATGCAAAGCCAGCAGTCCATGTGTGCAGTCAAATGCCTGGTGTTCCTTAGCTTCAGCTTGGAGCTCAGTGCTTGCGTTGGACCAACTCCTGACAATCCTGAAATCTCCTCTCCTCATCTCTGAAGCTCCATCTGGTCAAGGGCATGAGAAAGCTCAAGAGGCTGGTGCCCCTGGCCCTTGAGACACCACGCAGCTGCAGATGCTTTCCATCGCCAGATGGGCCAAAAGATGCCTGGGGCTTCTTGAGACTAGCAATGCTTTGAGCTGCATGGGAGCACAGAAGGCACCCTGCTCTGTGGGCTGCTTTCCTGCATGGGGAAATGCAGACATCTCCTTGGGGCCTGTCCTTGTCCTCACAGGCCCACAGCCAGCAGCTGCCCTTCCTTCCCTTCCAGCCCTGCGCGGGGAGGAGGAGAGGAGGCTGCCCTGAGCCGGCCTTGCTCATGGCAGGCGACTGACTGTCCCTGCAAGGAATCGCAGGTCTTCCATTGCCAGCTGCTGGCCCAAGGGCCTGTGCATGCACATTTTGCAGTGCTACCACACTACTCTTCAGCCAAAGCTCCAGCACAGCCATCATTTCAGATGTGTTTGTGCGTTTTGGATGCAAATGTTGGATGGGAATGTTTCAAGCTGGGGCACTGCTGCCTGCTTTCCCCCTCCAGGAGCTCACGGGATGCCCTGTGGCTAGGGGTGCCCAACTGCTTGAAACAGGAGCCACGCACCTCCCTCTCTGCCGTCTTACCTGAGTTGGAAGCAATGCCTTCCCTTTGCTCTTGTGCAAGAAGGTGCAAAATTCAGGCTAAGGGACAGCAATTCCCAATGCGTTGAGACCAACAGGATGTTAAAAGCTAAGTTTGAGATGTACCTGGAGCAATGGCTGGAAAGTGCATCGCTAACAGGATCAAAAATCTTGTCTCCAGTAAATAAAAGGAGATGAGCTTCAACTTCCCGTTCTGTTGCTGTCAGGTGCAATGGAGCTGCTTCAGCTGAGAAAGGAGAAATGCTGTTCTTTACTTTCCGTGCTATCCAAATAGTATGAGAAGATTACTCCTGATGCTGGAAGATCAGCATCTGCTGGGAGATGAGCACTGGCTGGAAAAAAAAAAAAAAATAAAAATAAAAATCCATTGCTGTGATCCGCAATGGCATTTACTACTTCTGAGTCTTTCCTAGATCGATCCTGAAATGCAAATGTATACCCCCAAGTGCTAGTTTGTTTGTTTGTTTGTTTGTTTTTCCTAGCACAAGGAGTTGTTATTTGTTGAGAAGTGTACAGGGAAGGCTTGGGTAAAGGACTGTGCCTCATCCAGGAATGTGAAAGTGAAGTGTAGATCTACAGAAAACCCTCCAATCCCTTAAGCTGGGCTCAGCTGCATCACTTGAGCTGGTCCCCACTTGGAGGATGTGCAGGAAAAGGCACGCAGCCACCTGCTGCTCCTGCCCCTCTCCAGCGCCAGACCTGCCCCTGCACTCTTGCAGGAGCCTCTACAGTTCGATGGCAGCCAAACCCTTCTCAGCAACGGCTTGGGTCTCACGGATGAAGATTTCCTCAAGCCTCCATAGGAGAGCCCCGGGAAGCTGCATGTGGCTGAGATAACAAACGGTGCTGGGGGGCTCTCTGCCACGAGAGCAGTGCTGCTGCAGCCCCCCTCTGAGCGCAGAGGCAGGGCTTTGCCTGCAGGCCAGGAACCCGCATGGACCCTGGCTTCATCCATGGGCACGGCTTTCCTCCTCAGCTGGCTTCTCCAGCGTGGGAGAAGGAAGGAAGGAAAGGCGATAAAGCTTCAAAGGAAAACGCTCACCCGAAGAAGTATGACGCTTTCCTTCCCGCACCAGGCGCCTCACCAACATCTTGCCTTAGCCCTTCCTGTGCGTGGCACTGTGATGTCCCATGTCATTTGCCAGGAAAAACACAGCGTTGATAGTTGGTGATTTCTTCCTTCTCATTCTTGCCTACATGATCTTTGTGTGTTTCAACCCCATGCTTGCTCACTGGTTCTGCTTCTTCATCTCCTGGAGGTCCACAGGGTTAGCTATGTGCTGATTGTTTCGGCTTCCTATTTCTTTGCATATGACATGGTTTCTTAGGAAAGGAGAAGCACACGACTGCACAAGCTAAACACAACTGAAGCTAAAGAAGCTAGGCAAGAATACAAGAAGAAGAAGTAGAGAACCAACAGCAGGCACCTGGCTCTTAGGTAGTGTTGCTGTTAGAGCTAGAGCAAGTGAAGCACAGGTGTCTGATCCTAGGGGAAGCCCTAGGTGCAGGGGATGTGTCGTAAGGCATTTTTCAGATATGGCTGAAAGCGCAGAGTCATGGAATCCTAGAAACATAGAATGGCTTGAGCTAGAAGGGACATTAAAGGTCACCTGGCTCCAGCCCTGGACCACGGCTGGGGATGCCACCAAGTGGATCAGGTTGCCCAAAGCCCCATCCAGCCTGGCCTTGAACACCTCCAGGGATGGGGCATCCACAGCTGCCCTGGCAACCTGTGCCAGTGCCTCACCACCCTCTGAGTGAAGCATTGCTTCCTAACATCTCATCTAAATCTACCCTCGTTTCCTTTAGTTCCCTCTGGTCCTGTCACTGTCTGCCCAAGAACCAAGGGGTTCTCCCCCTTTTTCATAACCCGCCTTGAAGTACTGAAAGGCCACACTGAGGTCTCCCCGGAGCCTTCTCTTCTCCAGGCTGCACATGCCCTGCTCTCTCAGCCTGTCTTCACAAGAGAGGTGCTCCAGCCACCTGATCATCCTCAGGGCCCTTCTCTGGACACACTCCAACAGCTCCAGGTCCTTGTGGTGCTGGGGGCGCCACACCTGCATGCAGCACTCCAGGTGGGACCTGACGAGGGCAGAGCAGAGGGGGACAATCCCCTCCCTCCCCTGCTGGCCACTCCTCTGGTGGTGCAGCCAAGGACACCGGTGGCCTTTGGGGCTGCAAGCACACGCTGCTGTCTCAGCTCGAGCTTTTTGTCCACCACAACCCCCAAGTCCTTCTCGGCAGGGCTGTTCTCAGTGACTTCTTCTCCCACTCTGTCCTCATGTCTGGGATTGCCCCGACCCAGGCGCAGCACCCTGCACTGGGCCTTGTTGAACCTCATGGGATTCCCGTGGGCCCACTTCTCAAGCT
>NW_023311314.1:0-1864 GCF_011077185.1 Oxyura jamaicensis | reverse complement strand
ATACACACTCCAGCTGGAGGTCATTCACTACTGTGCAAACAGGGAGTCAATAGTGGGCCAATACTATTGAACAAGTTTATTAATGACTTCTACAATGGGACAGAGTGTATTCTCAGCAAGTTGGCAGATGATATGACTCTGAAAGCAGTGGCCAACACACCAGATGGTTATGCCTTCATTCTGAGGAACCTCAGCAGGCTGGAGAACTGGGCAAAGGTGAACCACATGAAATTCAACAAAGTGAAATGCTCCTGCAGGAATGACAGTATGCACCAAGACATTGCTTGGGGCCAACCAGCAAGAAATCAGCTTGGTAGAGAAGGACCTGGATTTTCTGGTGGCCAACAAGATGAACAGGTGCCAGCCATGTGGAATTACATCAAAGAAGGCCACCATCACCCTGGGCTTCATTATTACGAGCCTGGCCAGTACATTCAGGGAGTTGGTCCTTCCTCTCTACTGACCTCTGCTGAGACCAAACCCAGCGTGCAGTGTCCAGTTCTGGGCTCCCCTGTGCATGAAAGACCTGGAGGTAGTGCAGTAAGTCCAGCAGAAGCCCAAAAGATCATGAAGGGACTGGAGCATCTTCAGTTGATGAGGGGTGAGAGAGCTGGAGTGTTCAGCAGGATCACCTAGGGCACCTTGAGCAGGATGGCATCCAGGTGGATTTTGAATATCACCAGCGAAGGAGAATGCACCTCTCCGGGCAACCAGTTCCAGTGCTCTGTCACCCTCACAGTAAAGAAGTGCCCCCTCATATTCAGCCAGAATTTCCTGTGCTTCAGTTTGTGCCCCTTGCCTCTCATCCTGTTGCTGGGCACAACTGAAAACATCTGGATCCATCCTCTCGACACCTAACCCTTAGATACGTATACATATTGATGAGGTCTCCCCTCAGTCTTCTCTTTTCCAGGCCAAACAGGCCCACCTCTCTCAGCCTGTCCTCGTATGGTAGGTACTCCAGTCCCCTCATCCTCTTTGTAGATCTCCTCTGGACTAGCTCCAGCAGTTCCATGTCCCTCTTGTACTGGGGAGCCCAGAATTGGACACAGTACTCCAGGTGTGGCCACATTAGGTAAAGAGCTGATGGGAGGAGTTAAGGCAAGGCAGCCTGACTCTTTTCTGTGGTGCCCGGTGACAGTACACGAGGCAATGGGCACCAACTGGAACATTGGTAAAAACCTCCTGAACACAGGAAAGCACTTCTGTACTGTGAAGTTGGTTGATGAGTGGCACAGGTTGCTCAGAGAGTTTGTGGAGCCAACATAGCTGGACATAGTCAGAACCTGTCTGGACATGGACATGGTCCTGGACAACCTGCTCAAGCAGGCCCTGCTTGAGCAATGGGGTTGGCCCAGGCAATTTCCAGAGCTCCCTTCCAACCTCAAACTTTCTGTAGTTCTTTGATACCTGGCAGTATTTCTGAGAACTTTTCTGTGGTACCTCAGAGCAGTCTGAGTCCTGGTGCCCATGGAACAGAGCTTGCTTTTAGGATTACTTCACTCACTAGGTAACCCTGATGAGCAGAGATTAGAGAAGCAGGCAATGTCTCAACCCACAGCAGTGTTCCCAGGTCCTGACTCCTCTGAACAGCTCCTTCGTCCTTGAGGATTATGAGTTGGAGGGAACCTTTGGAGGTCTGTATCTTCACCTGCCCTCCGCTGGGATAACTTAGCAGCTAGATCACATTGGCCAGTACTTGGTTCACATCTCATGTTCAGATGTGATTTTTCTTTTTCCTTAATGTCTTTTGAAATTTCCCTTTCTGCTTTTCCTCCTCATTCTCTGTTGTCCTTTCTGTCCCTACTTGTTCCCCAGCCAGATCATCACACCTACTGAGACCAAGGACAATCATAGCCTGCTC
>NW_023311313.1:0-7559 GCF_011077185.1 Oxyura jamaicensis | reverse complement strand
GGGGGGGGGGGGGGGGGGGGGGGGGGGGCCGCCCCCCCCCCCCCCCCCCCGTTGTCCCTGTGCCCCAAAGCATCCCTTACCGGTGGGCCTGGGGGCCCTGGGGGGCCTGTGTCACCTCGGGGACCCAGAGCGCCCTGCAAAAGGAGTCGGCCACACGGCGCTCGCTCCCTGCTGCCACCCAGTCGGGGGGCCGGGGGGGGGTTCCCACGGGAGCACATGATGGGAGCCCCCTCCCCGTCCCCATCCCTCCCCAGCACTCACCGGCGAGCCTTTGGAGCCCTTCTGGCCCAAGGGACCCTGCGGGGAAGAGAAGAGAGGGGAGCGGCGCGGGCTGGGAGCAAACCTGGGCACGCAGCCGTCCCACGGCGCTGCCCCCGACCCCCCCCCACGGGGCTCGTGCTCCCCCCTGCCCCTTTCCCACCCTGGGGACGAAGCCCCCCCCAGGGCGTGTAGGGGAGTTAAAGGCAGGCAGGAGAGGCTGGGAGGCGCAGGAGGAGGCGCAGGCAACGCTTGGAGCACCCCAACAGCACGGGCAAATACTCACCGAGAGCCCGGGGGGGCCGGGGGGGCCGGGGGGGCCGGTGGGGCCAGCCAAACCCTGTGGGGAGTCAGCATCAGCCCCCAGCTCGAGGGGACTGCGCCCTACCTGTGCCTCGTCTCCCCCCCCACCCCGTGCTGTGCAGCCATAAAGCTCAGGGGACCCCCCAAACACTCACGGGGTCTCCTTTGGGTCCCGGGGGGCCCTGGATGCCCGGGAGCCCCTGGTCTCCTTTCTCCCCCATCTCCCCCGGCGGTCCGATGAGCCCGATCAAGCCAGCGTGGCCCTGGGGACGAAAGGGACGGCGCGTGGCAGCCACCTCCCGAGGAGCAGGGCTTGGAGACGAGCCCCCCCCGCCCCCCCCCCCCCCCCCACGACCCGTCCCACCTTATCTCCCTTGTGGCCGGGGTCTCCCTTGAGGCCGGGCAATCCCACGGGGCCCTGCAAGAGGCAAAGAGGGCGTCACGCCGCCCGTGCTGCGCCCGGCCGCGATGGCAGCGCTCCCTCGCCCGGCCTTACCAGGGGGCCGGGTGGTCCCGCTTGTCCCGGTGCCCCCAGGAGGCCTTGTTCGCCCTGGAAGAGACGCGGTGCGGGAGAGGGGCGCGGGGGTGAGACCCCCCCCAAAACGGGGCCCCCCCCCCCCCCCGCCCCCCCCCCCGGCCGCCCCCCCCCCCCCCCCCCGTCCCGTCCCCGAGCTGCCGTCACCTCCGGCTGCAGCGGTCGGGGCCGAGGGGACGTCGCCAAGCCATGGTTTCGGGGACGTGTTTGGCCACATGGGAATGTCCCCACTACCCCCGTCCCTGCTGTCCCCGTCCCTCCTGTCCCCATCCCTCTTGTCCCCATCCCTCCTGTCCCCATCCTATAGCTCACCCCCAATGTCCCTGTCCCTGCTGTCCCCATCCCCATTGTCCCCATCCCCCTATCCCATCCCCGATGCTCCTGTCCCCGCTGTCCCCATCCCCATTGTCCCCATCCCCCTATCCCATCCCTATGCCCCTGTCCCCGCTGTCCCCATCCCCACTGTCCCCATCTTTGGAGCCCATCTCCAATGCCCTTGTCCCCGCTGTCCCCATCCCTGTTCTCCCCATCCCTGTAGCTCATCCCCAATGTCCCCAACTGTCCCTTTCCCCATTGTCCCCATCCCCCTATCCCATCCCAATGCTCCTGTCCCTGCTGTCCCCATCCCCACTGTCCCTATCCCCGTAGCCTGTCCCCAATGCCCCTGTTCCCTATGTCCCCAACCTCACTGTCCATCCCCAATGCGCCTGTCCCCACTGTCCCCATCCCCATATCTCATCCCCGCTGTCCCCATCCCTGCTGTCCCTGTCCCCGCTGTCCCCGTCCCCGATGCCTCTGTCCCCACTGTCCCCATCCCTGGACCTCATCCCCAACGTCCCCACTGTCCCCATCCCCATATTCCATCCCCACTGTCCCCATCCCCGCTGTTCCCATCCCTGCTGTCCCCGTCCCCGCTGTCCCCATCCCCGATGCCTCTGTCCCCACTGTCCCCATCCCTGTACCTCATCCCCAACGTCCCCATTGTCCCCAACCCCACATCCCATCCCTGCTGTCCCCATCCCTGCTGTCCCCATCCCTGCTGTCCCCATCCCCAGCACTCACCGCAGGGCCAGGGATCCCCCGCAACCCTTCAGAGCCTGGCCTCCCCGGGGGCCCCTGCGCCCCCACGGGTCCCGTCTTCCCAGGCGGCCCCTCGGTGCCGGGCTGCCCCTGGGGACAAGGGGGGGGACACGGAGAGCTGAGGCTGGCCCCGCGCCGCGTCCTGCCCTAGGCTGGCGGAGGTTCGAGCCTCTCCTTCTGGAGGGGAGTGAGTTTGGGGAGCCCCCGGGGGGGGCACCTACCTTGGCACCCTTCTCGCCCTGACGGCCCTCGCGCCCCACGGGTCCCAGGGGTCCCTGGAAAAGGAGGGAGGGGGGACACCGGGAGCTGTGGCTGTCCCCACTGTGCCCCACGCTGTCCCACCCCATCCTCCTGCCCTTCCCCTACTCACCCTCCGCCCGGGGGGGCCTGGGGGCCCCGGTTCCCCTGAGGCGCCTGGCGGACCCTGAAACAAAGCCGGAGGGAGTCTGGGGTGAGGGGAAGAGGCGAAAACGGCCCCAAAGCGGGGACTGGGGGGGAGCACCGATGTGCAAGACCCCCGGGGAGCCCCCCCCCCTGCTGCCCCACTCACCGGCAGGCCGGGGTCCCCACCGTCACCCTTCTCTCCAACAGCCCCGTCCAGACCCTGTGACACAGGGCAGGGTGAGCATTCGTCCTGCTGACCCCCCCCCGAGCCCCCTCCCTGAGGTTTTGGGATGCCTCCGGGGGGGAGAACGGCGGTGTCCCCGCACCCCCAAGCCCCGTGTGGGGACAGGAGGTGACACTCGGGGACACATGGGGGGGGGGGGTGGGGGGTGGCGAGTGAAAACTCACCGGCGGGCCGGGGTCTCCGGGGGGGCCGGGATCCCCTGGGAAGCCGATGGGACCCTGGAAAAAGAGGAGGGGAGACGAGAGCGGGGCTGGGAGAGAGCCCCAGAGCTTGGCCCAGCGGGAAAGGGAACGGGCTCGGTGCCCACGGGGTGCGCGAGGGCTCGGGGCCGCGTCCCCCCGCGTCTCGCTCCTCCGCTTACCAGGTTGCCTTTGGCTCCATCCTCTCCCGGGGGGCCCTTCTTGCCGGGGGGTCCGGCTGCCCCCGACGGCCCCGCGTCTCCCTTCTCCCCCACGTCTCCTTTCACACCCTGCGGAGGGACGGGGAGCGCGTCAGAGCGAGGCTCGGGGCGCTTGGGGCAGGAAAATATTCGCCGGGAGCCCTTGCCCCCGCGTTCCGCCCCCCCGTGGGGCCCCGGGGGGGGGCCGCCCCCCCCCCCCCCGCATCAGGGACACCCCATTTCTGCAATACTCACGGCTGGGCCAGGCTCCCCAGGGGCTCCGGGGTCCCCGGCTTCACCGGGCTCACCCTACCCAAGAGAAAAGCAAGGAGAGAGACGCCGCTGGGCACCGGGAGGTGCACGCAGCTCCCCCCACCCCACTGCCCAAGACCTCGAGACCCCCATCACCCACCCAGCCACGGCCTTACCTTTTCTCCCACGGCCCCCGGCTGTCCCACGCCACCCGGCATTCCCTGGGGACCCTAAAAGCAAGACGATGGGCGGGGGGGGTAGCCCAAGCTCCGGCCCCCGCTGAGCCCCCCAGGGCTGTACTCACCTCGGCACCACTGGGTCCCTGCGGCCCACGGGGTCCTGGCGCTCCGGGGGGTCCCTGCGGGGGGCACAGAGCGGGGTCAGACCCCAAAGAGCAATGGGGGTTGCGTGGGGAGCTGGAGATGGGGGTGAGGGACTCGGAGGGGGCTGCGGTCCGAGCGATGAGGCCGGGGGGGGGGGGGGGTGGGGGGGGTTCCTCACCATGGGGCCAACGTCTCCGTTTTCGCCCTTTTCTCCTGGGGGGCCTGGCATGCCCTGTGGGAACGCGGGTTAGCCCGGGGTCCCTCGTGTCCCTTGTTCCCAAGCCGTGGTGTCCCCGCCGGCCCAGCAGGCCCCCAGCTGGGGTCTCCTCACCTGTAATCCGGGGGGGCCGCTCAGGCCGGGGTGACCCCGCGATCCCTCGTCTCCTTTCTGCCCAAACATCCCCTGCTGCCCGCGGCGCCCCGGCTCCCCATCCGCTCCCTGCCGAGGGAGAGGTCGGGGTCAGGCCCCCGCAGACCCCGGTGGGGGGATCCGGGAGGGCAGGGGACGGAGGTGGTGCAGGCAAGCGCTCGGTTGTGGGATCGGGGGAAGAAATTGGGTGGGAAGGGTCCCCGGAGACACTCACCGCAGGGCCGGGGTGCCCGATGGGTCCCTGGATTCCTGGCGGGCCTGGAGGACCCTGCGGGGACAGCAGCGCTCACGTGGGGTTCGGGGGAGCCCCCAGACCCTTCTCCCCTCACTCCTCCCCACCTTCCCTCGTTCCTGGAGCCGCTCTGCCCCTCCAGGACCCCTCCAGGGGCAGAGCAGCCCCTCGGCACTCACCGCCTCGCCCTTGTCGCCTTTGCTGCCCTTCTGTCCGGGAAGCCCCATCTCGCCCTGGACAGAGGGGACACGGTGACAAACTCCTGTCGTCGTCCCCCCCCCCGCCACCGTCACCCGCGCGAGCCGGGAGCGCTCGCAGCCAGGGAAAGCTGCCACGGCTGGGGAAGCAGGGCCAAGGAAAATCCCAGCACCAGGGAAACCTGCCACCACCTGCGAGGCGGTGCCAAGGAAGCCTGCCAGCGCCGCCAGCCTGCTGCCACCCGGGGACGTCCCCGCTCCCGGGAAGCCACGAGCCCATCGGGGAGGTCCCCAGACCCCCGGGACGCACCCTCTGAGTGGGGACGCGTCCCCAGCGCTAGTCCCAGGGCCACCCCCCCGGGATATCAACAGCAAAACGTGGAATAAAAGCACTGAGCTGCATCCCCCTCCCCGCGACTCACCTTGTCCCCATCCTCTCCAGCGGGGCCGGGGGGACCGGGGGGCCCCGGCAGCCCCAGGGGGCCCTGGACCCCGTCGTGCCCGGCCGGACCCATGGGACCCCGCTCGCCCTGCGGGGAGGAAGGGGAAGGGCTGATGGAGCGGCCAGCCGGGCCCCCGCAGCTCATCCCGGAGCTGCCCCACACCTCCCACCTTGCCCCCCCCCAGCGCCCTGCAGCACCTACCGGGGACCCCTTCTCGCCCAGGGGACCGGGGGGGCCCTGCGCACCCCCACGGCCGGGCAGGCCGATGCCTCCCGCAGCCCCCGTGGGGCCTCGCTCGCCAGGGGAACCCTGGGGAGAAGAGGGAGGCAGGGGTGGAGGGAGAAAGGCTCGGCGGCCTTCCTCTTCCTCAAGGACACCTTCCTCCTCATCACCGAAGCAAAACAGCTCCCCGGCGAGCATACGAGGGGAGCCCCAAAACTCGTGACGAACCCCCGGATGCTTTGCACTCACCGTGGGCCCAGGGGGGCCGGGGGGGCCTTCGCCACCCTTCAGGCCAGGGGGACCCGTCTCTCCGGGTGCCCCCCGCGTGCCAGGAAAGCCGTGGATGCCCAGGGGGCCGCTCTTACCAGCAACGCCAGCCGGGCCGGGGTCTCCCTGCGAGGGGGACAGGAGGAGCAGAGAGCTTTTACCCTGTCCCCAGAGAGCCCTCGAGCCCCCCCCGGAGCTCACAGAGGGGGGTGGACGTGCGGACCCCCGGCACCGCTCTTACCTTGGCTCCTTCTCGGCCAGCAGCTCCAGGCAGACCCTGCTCCCCGGGGGGGCCAGGAGGGCCTGGGTGCCCCCTCTCGCCCACCGGCCCCGTTTCGCCCAGTTTACCCTGCGGGCAGAAAGTAGGGTGAGCATTTGGGTTTTATTTTTTGGGGGGGGGTCTCCACAACCCTCCGGGCTCGCTTCCGCACAAAGCTCCGCCGATTTGCCCCCTCACCTGGGGTCCCACCACCCCCGTGGGGCCGGGGGGGCCGGTTTTGCCATGAAATCCCTGCGGAGGAGAAAGGAGAGGGAGTTAACGTTGGGTTTTGCCAGCTGTCCCCTATGGGGGCAGGGGGTGCGTGTTGGGGGGGGGTCTCACCGGCTCTCCGCGCTGCCCCGGGTGTCCCGGCAAGCCGTCCTTCCCCGCGGGGCCCTAGGCAGGAGCAGGGGGTTGTGGAGGGGAGGACAAGGGACACGCCGAACCCCGCTCCTCTCCCCACGTTGCCCCCCACTTACAGGGGGCCCTTTGGTGCCCGGGAAGCCGTTGGGACCCTGCGGACCTTGGGGACCCTGTGGGAAGAAGGGAAAACGGCGGCGGCGGCCCCGTTACCCCCGCGTTCGGCCCCCTTCCTTCCCGGGGTGCCTTTGGAGGGGGGGCACCCCGTGGCTGTGCCCCCTTCTTTACCTTCTCTCCCACCACGCCGGGGGCCCCGTCGTGGCCAGGATCTCCCTGGGGAGACAGAAGCAGGCTGAGGGTGGTGGCGGGGGGGACAGCGGGGACGAGGAAGACCCCGAAACCAGGCTCCCACCAACCTTCGGGCCCGGTTTCCCCGTGGGGCCGGGCAGCCCCCGCTCCCCCGGCAGGCCCTGCGGGGAGGCAAAGAGCAGCGTGAGGAGCCGTGAGGGGACAGGAGGGGGATGTCCCCAGGGCAGCTCCCAGGGGACCCAGGCAGAAGTGGGGGGCTGGCTGCCACGGGAAATGAGCCCCCCCATCCGCCCCCCATCCTAATTGCCACGGGATGCAGGGGGGACGCGGGGCAGGGGGTTGTGGGGTAGGGCAGGACCCAAGGATGGGCCTAGGATGGGTGCCGTGGGCTGCAAATGGTCTTGGGATGGTCGTCACGGGGTATAATTGCCCCGGGGATGGCTGCTGTGGGGTACAATCGGTCCTGGGGTGGTCGCTGTGGGGTACAACCGACCCCACGATGGTCACTGTGGGGTACAACCGACCCCACGATGGTCACTGTGGGATAAAACTGACCCCATGATGGTCACTGTGGGATAAAACCGGCCCCACGATGGTCACTGTGGGATAAAACCGACCCCACGATGGTCACTGTGGGATAAAACCGGCCCCACGATGGTCACTGTGGGATAAAACTGACCCCATGATGGTCACTGTGGGGTACAACCGGCCCCATGATGGTCACTGGGGGATAAAACTGGCCCCACGATGGTCACTGGGGGATAAAACTGGCCCCACAATGGTCACAGTGGGGTACAACCGGCCCCACGATGGTCACAGTGGGGTACAACCGGCCCCACGATGGTCACTGTGGGGTACAACCGACCCCACGATGGTCCCTGTGGGATATAACTGTCCCCACGATGGTCACTGTGGGATAAAACCGACCCCACGATGGTCCCTGTGGGGTACAACCCGCCCCACGATGGTCACTGTGGGGTACAACCGGCCCCACGATGGTCACTGTGGGATTAAACTGACCCCACGGTGGTCACTGGGGGATATAACCGGCCCCATGATGGTCACTGTGGGATAAAACCAACCCCACGATGGTCACTGTGGGGTACAACTGACCCCACGATGGTCACTGTGGGATAAAACCG
>NW_023311312.1:0-1376 GCF_011077185.1 Oxyura jamaicensis | reverse complement strand
CCAGCAGGTGGGATGGGGGCTGTGGCCTGCAGGCAGGAGGTGACAGAGACCCAGCTGCAGGCAGGGACAGCTGCAGGCAGCAGAGCCATGGGCAGGGAGTGAGAGGGACTGCTGCCAGAAACAATAGAATAGAAAGAAGGGATGCCATGCAAAGGGACCTATCCAAGCCTTAGTAGTGGCCCCATGTATACCACATGAGGTTCAACAAATCTATGTGCAAGGAGTTGTACCAGTGTTGGAGCAATCCTAGAGTTAAGTTCAGACTGGGTGAAGAACACATTGAGAGCAGCACAAGTGGTTTTGGTCGACAAAATGATCAACAGGAGTTGGCAGTGTACACCTTCATCAAAGAAGGCCAACTGCATCCTGCACTGCATCAAAAGAGGAGTGGCCAGCAGCTCAAGGGAAGTGATTGTCCCCTTCTACTCTGCCCTTCCGAGGCCCCACCTGGAGTATTGCGTCCAGGCCTGGGGTCCCAACACAAGAAGGGGTTGGATCTGTTCGAACAGGTCCAGAGGAGGGCAACAAGGATGATCAAGGGGCTGGAGCACCTCTCCTATGAAGACAGACTGAGAGAGAAGAAGAGGAGGAGAAGAGGAGAAAAAGAGAAGAAAACAAGAGGAGGAGAAGAAAAGAATGCTCCGTGGTGACCTCATTGTGACATTTCAGTACTTAAAGAGGACTTATAAAAAAGATGCAGAGGGACTATTTGCTCAATCAGATAATGTCAGGACAAGCTAGACAAGTGGGCCCATGTGAACCTAATGAGGTTCAATAAGACTAAGGGCAAGGTGCTGCACCTGGGTGAGGTCAATCCAGGAAATGAGGACAGACTGGGTGAAGAACCCATTGAGAGCAGCCCTGCAGAGAAAGAATTGGGAGTTCTAGTGGATGAAAAGCTCAGCATGAGCCAGCAGTGTGTGCTGGCAGCCCAGAAGGCCAACTACATCCTGGGCTGCAAGAGCAAAGGATAATGACAGAACAAGGGGGGATGGTTTTAAACTAAAAAAGGAGAGATTTAGATTAGAGATTAGAAGGAAATGCTTCACTCAGAGGGTGGTGAGGCACTGAAACAGGTTGCCCAGAGAAGCTGTGGATGCCCCATCCCTGGAGGTGTTCAAGACCAGGTTAAATGAAGCCCTGGGTGAACTGATCTAGTGGGTGACATCCCTGGCTATGGCAGGGGGGTTGGAACTAGATGATCTTTGGGGTCCCTTCCAACCAGAACCATTCTACGATTCCATGATTCTGATATTGAACACCATGGAAAGGGGAATTTGGGCAAGTCCCTGCCATCCCTCTGGGCAGATGACTTCCCCAGAGCAACCACGTGGTCTGCACTTCCATCCAGCAAAGCCTCTGCCCCCTCTGACTCT
>NW_023311311.1:0-4532 GCF_011077185.1 Oxyura jamaicensis | reverse complement strand
CGGGGAGGGGTCCTGAGACCCCCCCCAAAGGGCCCAGACCCCCCCCCCAAAACAGCCCCCCCAGGGCAAGGGGGGTCCTGAGCCCCCCCCAGCAGAGCCCACTGACACCCCCTGGGTGTCCCAAGGGTCCTCTGGTCCTCCTAGAGCCAGTGCTGGGACACCCCCCCCCCAGGGAAATGGGGACCCCCGTGGTCCCCTGGGGGAGGGCAGCCCCCCCAAAGCCATCCCAAGCCAGCACCCTGAATGCCTTGGGGGAAGAGGGGGGATCTGGGGGGGCATGAGACCCCCACCCCCAGGTCTGGGCACCCCCAGGACAGGGGGACCCACGAGAAGGGGCTTGGGAACTCAGGACGTGAGTGCTGGGGGTGGGGGGTGGGGACAGAGGGGGTCCCCCAGGCTCTGGGGGAGGGGGGGGACCCTTGGGGTGGGGGCGTTCTCCCAGTACGGGACCCCCCCCAGCCTCCCACTTTTCCCAGTGACTCCACATTGCCCCCCCCAGCCACCTGCTCTGGGTCAGGATGTGACCCCCCCATGGGGGGGGGGGGGGGTTAAAACGAGGGTCCTGGCTGGTACGTCCCCAAAAGTGGGTCCCGGCGGGGGTCACCCCGGTCCCCAGGTGCCAGGTGCTGTCCCTGGGCCTTGTTCCTGTCAGCGTCCCCATCCCCGTCCCCGTCCCTGTCCCCGTCCCCGTCCCCATCCCCGTCCCCGTCCCCGTCCCCGTTGCGGTGACAGGAAGCCGTGGCGTCACGGCGGGGTGATGGCAGGCCGGGACACCTCGGGGACAGCCGTGTGGCGGTGACAGGGACCCCGTGGGGACAGGGGCAGCCCCTCAGAGCCCCTCAGAGCCCCAGGGGCAGCCCAGCACCAGCATGGGGATGTGGGGGCTTGGGGTCCTCGTCCCCCTCCTCGGTGGTGAGTGGTGGGGACATGGCGGGGGGGGACGGGGACAACAGGGACGGTGTCTGGGTCACTGGCTTGGTGGCTTGGGGCAGGGGGGCAGGGGGCACCGAGGAGCTGTGGGGCTTGGTCTGGCCCCCGGGTGACGGCTGGGGACAGGGGGGTTCGGAAGGGGGACCGGGGGGGGACAGAAGGAGGATGGGGGGGGGACAGGGGATGCCGCTAGGGACATTTTCCTGAGGGGGAATAGGGTGGGATTGGGGCACAGATGTGGGGACACGCTGGGGAGGGACAGAGGTGGGCGACACGGCTGTGGCTGGGGGACAAGGTGGGGGGACAGACGGGCGGAGGGGGGACAGAACATGGTCAGCTACAGCTGGTGGGGACAGGAAGGGGACAGCGGCGAGGGGACAGGCACGTACAGAGCGGCGTGTGGTCACAGGCCACAAGCAGGACGCCGGGGCCCCGTGCCCCGCTGTGCCTCAGTGTCCCCAGCCGGCCACCGGCCACGGTGGCACCGGGGCGGGGGGGACACCCTGGGAGCATCCAGACCCCGTAGCCCCCCGTCCCTGGAGCCACCACGCCGTGACCCGAGCGCCGTTTCCCCCCCCCCCCCCTCAGCGGGCGCCCTGTGGGTGATCCAGGACCCGTCGGAGGTGCAGGTGACAGCGGGCGAAGGGGTGGCCCTGGGGTGCTGGGTGGTGGCGGCGGAGCCTCTGCAGCTGCTCCGCGTCGAGTGGCTGAAGGCCGCGGGGCACAGGGTCCTCTGCAGCGCCCGCATGGGCCCCGCCGCCCCCCCCGGCCCCCTGCAGCCCCCGCCTGCGCCTGGCCTGGCAGCCCCCCCACGCCACCCTCAGCATCCTGCGGGCACGGCCGGGCGACGCGGGGTGCTACGTCTGCCGGGTCACCCTGGAGATCCCCCGGCACGCCACCGCCACCGGCAACGGCACCGTGCTCACAGTCAGCGCAGGTACCCCCGGGGATGGGGGGAGGAGGGGACACGTGGGGACATGGGGGTGCTGCCACCCTGCTGTGCGGCACGGGGCGCCCCTCGACCTGCGGCCCTTCCTGGGCAGCCCCAGTGGTTTTTAATGGGGTGGCTGGGACGGGGGATCCCCGGGGGCTTTATTGGGGGACCTGGGAGGTGGTGTGGTGGTGGTGGGGGGGGGTACTGGGGGTCCCTGGGACATGGTGTGGTGGGGGGGGGTACTGGGGGTCCCTGGGACGTGGTGTGGTGGGGGGGGGTACTGGGGGCCCCTGGGACGTGGTGTGGTGTTGTGGTGGTGGGGGTCCCTGGGACGTGGCTTCTCCCTGAGTGTTAGCAGGGTTGGGGACAGGATGGGGACAGGGACAGCGCACAGTGGGGCTGGCACAGCCCTGATTCTGCTTTCCCCCCCGCCGGCAGCAGCTGACGCAGGACACGGGGCAGGTAAGCGTGTCCCCACTGTCCCCTCTGGCCCGGCACCGGCGGTGCTGCGGTGGTGGCCCAGCTGCCGTGTGCTTGCAGGGCTGGCGTGGGGGCTGGCGGGGGCCGTGGGGGGCACCTTCCTCCTCCTCGGGCTGGCCTTCCTCGGCCACCGGCACTGGCGCAGGAGAACAGGTACCCCCCTGCCCACCCACCCTGTCCCCAAATACCCCCAGGACTTGTGCCCATGACCAAACACCCCGTGCCCACCCATCCCTGTGTCCGTCCCCACCTGTTCCCAAACGCCCCCGTGCCCGAATTCCCTGTGGCCCCCTCCTCCCATGCCCAAATACCCCGCACCCATCTCCCCCAGGGCATTTGCCCCGTTCTCGGACACCTCTGTCCCCACCTGCCCCGCTCCCCTTCCCCTGCTGAACCTTGGCTGCCCCATCGGGGCTCACCCCATGCACCTCCGGGGATGGGGGCGGGGGCACCCAAGGGACCCCCTGGGTGTCCTCAGGAGGTCCCCTGGCTGGGCCAGCCCCCGGTGGGCCGCGTTTTGGGGGACAGGGGGACAGGGCTCGTGGTGCCCGGCCGTGCACCCCCAACACCCTCCGCCCCTCAGACACAGCCATCTACCTGAACGTGCTGCCCCGCTCGGCACGGACCCCCAAGAAGTGATTCCCCCCCCCCAGAAGGCGACAAAGAGCAGCATGTACCAGGGGTGGGGGCACCCGCCGGCCCTGTGGGTGCCCCCCCCCCGGAGAGGACCCCCAGACGCCCCACGCCGTGCCCCCAGAGGCCCCGGTTGTCTGCGCTGGCCGGGGAGTGGCAGCGCCTGGGGCTGCTTTACACAGGAAAAGCCCCCCCAAAAAAGATGTTGTGCAGCTCCCTGCAACCCCGCTTCCTGTCTTCTGTGCAGCACCCGCAACACCCACCCTTGGGGGGGGGGGGGCAACCGGTGCCAAATTCAGGTTGCCCCCAGCGCGGCACCCCCAGCACGGGTGGGCTCAGGCCACACGGGGCAGGGGACACACGTGCCTGGGGCTGGTGGGGGGGGGGACAGCGCGTGGCCAGCAGGCTCTGCAGCCCCCTGGGCCCCCCCCTCCCCATTTCAGAGAAGCTGCTCTGCGGTCCCGTGGCCTCGTTTCAGTTCGCCGCCGGCACACAGGCACCAGGCGGCCGCAGCCACCGCTCCGGAAGCTCTCGCTCCATTCCTGGCACGGCCCCGCCGGGGTGGGGGGGGACGACACCGCCATCAGCTCCCCCCCCTTGCAGAGGGCACTTCTGCAGTTGGGGACCCCGGGAAGCCGTCCCCAGGGACACCTGGCAGCCCTTCCCGGGATGGGAAGGGTGGCGGGAGCCCCGTCTCATCCCCCGTGGGGGTGTCACTCCTCTCCCCCCGCACCGTAGCCGCCAGCACATCTCGTGCCTACGTGCCACGGAGCACACGGCCGGCAGCAGCTCGGGCGCACGACAGCCTTTAATGGGGACAACAGCTCGGCCGCCGGAGCCGCGGGGCTCACAGGGGCTGCGCGGCCACCGGGTAGAGCAGGGAGAGGTGGCGGGCGCCGCGGATGGGCAGCGCCCGCGCTGTGTAGTGCCTCACGGCCTCGGGCACCGAGGGGAAGGCGGCCCCCGCGCGCCCCAGCACGAAGTGTCGCTCCCGCGTCCTCGTCAGCTTCACGTGCACGAAGCCGTGGCTGCTCCTGTGGGGGCGTGGGGGGAAACTGAGGCACGCGGGGGGAAACTGAGGCACGCGGGGCACGGCCTCGGCGTAACCTCGGGGTAACATGCACGCACTCGCTAAGCACAGGGATGCAGGCACGAAAACCGCACCACGCGCACAGCCCCGTCCCGAAACACCCCCCCAAGGCCCTCGGGTTCTCCCCAGGGGGGTTCTGGCCCCGCACCCACCTGAGCGAGAGCGAGTAGTCCTCGGGGCTGGTCTCGCAGTCCCGCACCAAGAAGCTGCCCTCGCGGCACAGCGCCAGCAGCGTCTCGGCGCCCGCCCGCCCGATGGGGCCGTGGTACCACCTGCACGGAGCCGCGGGTCACCCCGGCGGCCAGCACGTGGCACCTCGGCGTGTGGCACCCCCCCTGCACCCCAAAACGCAGCACCCGTGACCCCAGGACCCGTCTGCACCCCCTCTGTCCTGTCCCCGCCACTGGGACAGCAACACGGGGCTCGGCCGTGCCGCAGGGACCTGTCTGTGCCCTGACACCACGG
>NW_023311310.1:0-2958 GCF_011077185.1 Oxyura jamaicensis | reverse complement strand
AAGGACATCAAGGCCCTGGAGCATGTCCAGAGATGGGCAACAAAACTGGTGAAGGGCCTGGAACACAAGTCCTATGAGGAGCAGCTGAGAGAACTGGTGCTGTTTACTCTGAAGAAGAAGACGCTCAGGGGAGACCTTGTTGCTCTCTCCAGCTACCTGAAAGGAAGTTGTGTGGAGCAGGGGGTCAGCATCTTCTCACAGATAACTAGCAGTAGGACTAGAGGGACGGGGCCTCAAGTTGCACTTGGGGGTGGTGGTGGTGGTGAGTTAACACTGCAAATTAAGAGATGTTTCTTCTCAGGAAGAGTAGTCAGGCATTGGAACTGGTTGTCCAGGGAGGTGGTGGAGTCACTGTCCCTGGGGGTGTTCAAGGAAAGGTTGGACCTTGTTCTTCGGGACATGATTTAGTGGGTAATATTGCTGGTAAGGGTATGGTTGGACCAGATGACCTTGGACGTCTTTTCCAATCATAATGACTATAATTCTATGATCTTCCTGTCCTTGTCTGTGTGTCCTGTCTGAAAATGGAACAAGGAAAGGACATTCTTAGGTTGGAAACTATTTATTTAATTATTTATTTCTACTAGGCGAAATGAGCCTGCTGTCAAGAAGTGGGTCTGTGCCCAGGTGAGGGAGGGAAGCCCAGGGAGTCCTTCAGGCTGTTTCCCAGCAGGTTCCCCTGCAGCCCCAGGGCCATGGGCAGGGAGCCTGGTGGGGAGCAGAGCAAGGGAGGCCTTGGGCTGGGCCTCTGCTGCTGAGCTGGGCTGGGCTCGTGGGCCCAAGGGGAGCTCCTGGCAAGCAGGCAGTGCTGCAGAGACACAGCTCTGCCCAGGAGCAGCTCCTCTGCACAGCGCAGCAGGGCTGGGGGCACTGGTTGCAGCTGGCACAAGGAGGGGAAAGAAGGGAGAGAGAGGTTACGGGATGAGTGGAAGATGATAATACCGAGAGCTCAGAGGAGGAGAAATCTTCAGAGCACATAGCAGAGTAAGTCTTTTTCTGCAGTGCAATGCACAGGAGTATCATGGAGATTTCCCAGACCAAGAACATCCCACAGATCAGGCTGCATGCACTCAGTGTTTCTTCAGTGTGGAGAAGCACAATCTCCAGAGCAGGGGGTTCTGAGGTGCGGGGTCAGAGTGTAATCCCCGAGGGCTCCCTTGTCATGCGCTGGCTGCAGGCTGTAAAACTGGAGGTGCAGGCAGGGGTGGCCAGGGCTGTGGTGCACAGCAGGGTCCCTGTGCCGCCTGCCAGGCTCAGCACTCAGCCTGCCCGGGGAGCTGCCCAGGGCACTGCGGGGAAAAGCTGCGGGTGGAAGGAGCCCCCCCCGGCAGGGCAGGGTCCTGCTGCTGGAGGGAGGCTGCTGCCTGGGGCACCCTGCCTGGGGCAGCCTGCTCACAGATCCACAGCACAACCAGGGTGTTTCTGAGCAGATTTCACAAGAGGAGAATAAAGACAGGGGTTAGCTGCTTCAGTATCAGCCCTCCTGAGTGTCTGCTTTCCTTTTTTTTTTTTTTTCTTCTTTTCTCAGTGGGAATAGAAATAGATGCTGTTATTTCCAAGAGAAGTCAGACTCACCTAAGCCTTCACAATAAGCATTAGAAGGACTGTACCACATCCCTTTCCTGCCCCTCAGCCCACAGAAAACTCCACCACCATATGTACAGTGTCAGCAGGGTCTGTGTGACCTGGGCTCTAGGACGTGTCCCCAGCCAGCTGCCCCTGGGCAGAGCCCTGCTGCCAGGAGGTGTCTGCAGGGCAGAGCTGAGCACCCAGCAGGTGGGATGGGGGCTGTGGCCTGCAGGCAGGAGGCGTGGGGACAGAGACCCAACTGTAGGCACGGAGAGCTGCAGGCAGCAGAGCCATGGGCAGGGAATGGCAGTACAGTGCTAACAGCATAGTCTGCCACCTCCCTCTCCCCCAGGCCCACAGGATTCAGGCCATGAGTCAAGCTGAATCTCTGTCCAGGGAGTTCCTTAGGCCACAATAATTGGGCAGCTCAATTTGGGAACTCTACTGAGATGTAGATGATTCTGACTGAGACCAGGACAGATGGAGAGGTTGGCTGTCCTCACCTCAGTAAGGACAGTCACTTTGCCTCCTAGGGCTCACAAGGTCTCACCTGGAATACATTACAAATGTCAGTGTTTTCTACTCTCTAAAAATGCTCCAGAGTGTGACACAAGCAGTGGGAACAAAGTAAACCACAAATTCTTTTTTGCGGTCAAGAGTGTTGAGAGTGGTAATGCTGTGAAGAGGTAAATTTAATCAGAGATCACTCCTGGTTCTTATTTACCTTGAGCTATAGGGCAGGACCTTGCTCCCAGTGGCACCCTCAGCTAGCACTAACCAGAACTCAAGCAAGAGAGTGGCAGAAAGGACTCAGAAAGGGAAAAGTTCCGCGGCGCCCGCCGCCCGGGGGGCCGGGTGGGGGTCAATGAGAAGTGGAGTAGTTTTTTCTCAGAGATGACTCTCCTAATTATCACTGTATTTTCTTCCTTGGATTGTCCCCTTTCTCGAAGAGGATCAGATGTCCAACAGCAGCTTCATCACTGAGTTCCTCCTCCTGCCATTCACAGTCACACATGAGCTGCAGCTCCTGCACTTCACGCTCTTCCTGGGCATCTACCTGGCTGCCCTCCTGGGCAACGGCCTCATCCTCACAGCCGTAGCCTGTGACTACCACCTCCACACCCCCATGTACTTCTTCCTCCTCAACCTCTCCATGATTGACCTGGGCTGCATCTCCACCACTGTCCCCAAAGCCATGGCCAATTCCCTCTGGGACATAAGAGCCATTTCCTATTCGGGATGTGTTGCACAGCTCTTTCTGTTTGTCTTTTTGATATCAGCAGAGTATTATCTTCTCACTGTCATGGCCTATGACCGCTACATTGCCATCTGCAAGCCCCTGCAGTATGGGACCCTCCTGGACAGCAGAGCTTGTGTCAAGATGGCAGC
>NW_023311309.1:2543-6118 GCF_011077185.1 Oxyura jamaicensis | reverse complement strand
CTAACAAATCTTCCACTAAACCATATCCCTAAGCTCTACATCTAAACATCTTTTAAAGACCTCCAGGGATGGTGACTCAACCACTTCCCTGGGCAGCCTATTCCAGTGACTAACAACCCGTTCAGTAAAGACGTTATTCCTAATATCCAACCTAAACCTCCCCTGGCGCAACTTTAGCCCATTCCCCCTCGTCCTGTCACCAGGCACGTGGGAGAATAGACCAACCCCCACCTCGCTACAGCCTCCCTTCAGGTACCCATAGAGTGCAATAAGGTCGCCCCTGAGCGTCCTCTTCTCCAGGCTAAACAGTCCCAGCTCCCTCAGCCACTCCTCGTAAGACTTGTTCTCCAGACCCTTCACCAGCTTCGTAGCCCTTCTCTGGACTCGCTCAAGCACCTCCATGCCCTTCTTGTAGCGAGGGGCCCAAAACTGAATACAGCACTCAAGGTGCGGCCTCACCAGAGCCGAGTACAGGGGGACAATCACCTCCCTAGCCCTGCTGGCCACACTGTTTCTTATACAGGCCAGGATGCTGTTGGCCTTCTTGGCCACCTGAGCACACTGCTGGCTCATATTCAGCCGACTGTCCACTATCACTCCCAGGTCCTTCTCCGCCTGGCAGCTCTCCAACCACTCATCTCCCAGCCTGTAGCTCTGTTCGGGGTTGTTGTGCCCCAGGTGCAGGACCCGGCACTTGGCCTTGTTGAACTTCATGCAGTTGGCCTTGGCCCATCGGTCCCAGCCTATCCAGATCCTCCTGCAGAGCCTTCCTACCCTCGAGCAGATCGACACACGCACCTAACTTGGTGTCGTCTGCAAACTTACTGAGGGTGCACTCGATCCCCTCATCCAGATCATCGATGAAGATGTTAAAGAGGACTGGTCCCAGTACCGAGCCCTGGGGGACTCCACTAGTGACTGGCCTCCAACTGGATTTGACTCCATTCACCACAACTCTCTGGGCCCGACCATCCAGCCAGCTCTTAACCCAACAAAGTGTACGCCAGTCCAAGCCATGAGCAGCCAGTTTCCTGAGGAGAATGCTGTGGGGAACGGTGTCAAATGCCTTACTGAAGTCAAGGCAGACCACGTCCATAGCCTTTCCCTCATCCACTAAGCGTGTCACCTTGTCATAGAAGGAGATCAGGTTCGTCAAGCAGGACCTGCCCTTCATAAACCCATGCTGACTAGGCCTGACCGCCTGCTTGCCCTGCAACTGCCGCATGATGACACCCAAGATAATCTGCTCCATGAGCTTCCCTGGCACTGACGTTAAACTAACAGGCCTATAGTTCCCCGGGTCTACCCTCTGGTCCTTCTTGTAGATGGGTGTCGCGTTTGTTAGACGCCACTCAAGTGGGACCTCCCCCGATAGCCAGGACTGCCGATAAATGATGGAAAGCGGATTGGCCAGCTCCTCCGCCAGTTCTCTCAGTACCCTCGGGTGGATCCCATCCGGCCCCATCGACTTGCGTACATCCAAGTGCTGTAGCAGGTCGCCAACCATTTCCTCGTGGATTGTGGGGGCCACATTCTGCTCCCCATCCCCTTCCACCAGCTCAGGGTACTGGGTGTCCAGAGAACAACTGGTTTTGCTGTTAAAGACTGAGGCAAAGAAGGCGTTAAGCACCTCAGCTTTTTCCTCATCTCTGGTTACTAAGTTTCCCCCCACATCCAGTAAAGGGTGGAGATTCTCTTTAGTCCTCCTTTTTGTGCTGATGTATTTATAAAAACATTTTTTGTTGTCCTTAACAGCAGTGGCCAGATTGAGCTCCAGATGAGCTTTGGCCTTTCTGATTTTGGCCCTGCACCGCCTCGCAGCATTCTTGTAGTCCCCCTGAGTAGTCCCCCACCCTCTTTTCCAAAGATTATAAACCCTCTTTTTTTTCCTAAGCTCGAGCCACAGCTCTCTGCTCAGCCAGGCCGGTCTTCTTCCACACCGGCTCGTCTTTGGGCACGTGGGGACAGACCGCTCCTGAGCCATTAAGATTTCTTTCTCGAGGAGCGCCCAGCCCTCCTGGGCTCCTCTGTCCTTCAGTACCGCCTCCCAAGGGACTCTACCAACCACTGTCTTGAACAGCTCAAAGTCAGCCCTCCGGAAGTCCAAGACAGCGGTTTTACTGATCCGCTTCGTGACTTTGCCAAGTATTGAGAACTCTACCATTTTGTGGTCACCCTGCCCAAGACAGCCCCCAACCAGCACGTCTCCCACCAGTCCTTCTCTGTTAGTGAACAGAAGGTCTAGCGGGGCACCTCCCCTGGTAGACTCACCAACCAGCTGCGTCAGGAAGCTATCTTCCACGCTCTCCAGAAACCTCCTGGACTGCTTTCTCTGGGAAGTTAAAGTCCCCCATGAGAACAAGCGCTGACGATTTCTCAACTTCTGCCAGCTGCCTGTTGAACTCCTCATCCGTCCCCTCATCCTGGTTTGGTGGTCTATAACAGACCCCCACCAGGATGTTGGCCTTTCCACTGATCCTAACCCATAGCAACTCCACCTTGTCATTCCCAGCCTCAAGTTCGACAACGTCAAAACACTGTCTAATATAGAGAGCCAGTCCACCACCCCTTCCGTGCTGCCTGTCCCTTCTGAAGAGCCTATAGCCAGACATTACAGCAATCCAGTCATGAGAGTGGTCCCACCACGTTTCCGTGATGGCAACCAAGTCATAGCCTGTGTGCTGCACAATGGCTTCCAGCTCCTCCTGCTTGTTGCCCATGCTGCGTGCATTAGTGTAAATGCACTTCAGCTGGGCCTTAGCCTTCTCCCCCAGCCTTGCCACTGTTCCCCCTGGCACACCTCCAACAGGCTTTGTTTCATCCCTGCCCCCTTCTTACCTAGTTTAAAGCCCTCTCAATGAGCCCTGCCAGCTCCTGGGCCAGGATCCATTTTCCCCTTGTGGACAGTTGGGACCCATCTGCGGCCATCAGGCCAGGTGCCGAGTAGAGCGCCCCATGGTCAAAGGACCCAAAACTTCTGTGTTGGCAGCAGCCTCTGAGCCACGTGTTTATCAGGTGGGCTTTTCGTGTCCTCTCTGAACCATTCCCTGCCACTGTAGGAATGGACGAAAACACCACTTGTACTCCCGCTCCGTCCACTAACCGTCCCAGCCCCCTGAAGTCCCGTTTGATAGCCTTCAGACATCTCTCATCAGTGGTATCACTGCCAGCTTGGACTATCAGTAGCAGGTAGTAATCAGAGGGGCAAACCAGGTTGAGAAGCTTTCTGGCAACATCCCTGACCCTGGCCCCAGGGAGGCAGCAGATTTCCCTATGGGTAGGGTCAGGCCGATAGATAGGGCCCTCCATTCCTCTGAGAAGGGAGTCACCCACCACGATCACCCTTCTTGGTGATCTCCTTCTTGGTGGGAGCAGTCTTGAGGCGTGGAGCAGACTTCCTCGCCCTAGGCTTCCTGGTTAACTTTTCTGTCACACCCTCATACACCGCTCTCTGGAGCTCCAGGGCCTCAAACCTGTTGCATAAGGGCACCTGGGAAGGTGGGGCAGGCGGTGGGAGGAGTTTCCTGCAACATGAGCAGGGACCTGTCTCCACTCCTCCTCAACTCCCAGGTGCC
>NW_023311309.1:0-2533 GCF_011077185.1 Oxyura jamaicensis | reverse complement strand
GGCCTGACCCTACCCGTAGGGAAGTCTGCTGCCTCCCTGGGGCCAGGGTCAGGGACCTTGCCAGGAAGCTTCCCAACCTGGTTTGCCCCTCTGACTATTATCCTCTTTTGATAGTCCAGGCAGGTAGTGATGACATTGAAGAGAGAAGCCTGAGGGCTATTAAACGAGACTTTAGGGGGCTGGGACGGTTAGTGGATGGAGCGGGAGTGCAGCTGGTGTTTACGTCCATCCCTACAGTGGCAGGGAGGGGTACAGAGAGGACACAAAAAGCCGACCTGTTAAACACGTGGCTCAGGGGCTGGTGCCAAGACACAAATCTTGGGTTTTTTGACCATGGGGCACTTTACTCGACACCCGGCCTGATGGCCGCAGACAGGTCCCTATCTTTTAGGGGAAAACGGATCCTGGCCCAGGAGCTGGCAGGGCTCATTGAGAGGGCTTTAAACTAGGTAAGAAGGGGGCGGGGCTGAAGCAAGGATTGTTGGAGCTGTGCCAGGGGGAACAATAGCAAGGCCGGGGGATAAGGCAATGGCCCAGCTGAAGTGCATCTACACCGATGCACGCAGCATGGGTAACAAACAGGAGGAGCTGGAAGCCATCGTGCAGCAGGCAGGCTACGACTTGGTTGCCATCACGGAGACATGGTGGGACCACTCTCATGACTGGAGTGCTGCAATGACTGGCTATAAACTCTTCAGAAGGGACAGGCAGCACAGAAGGGGTTGTGGAGTGTCTCTATATTAGAAAGTGTTTCGATGTTGTAGAACTCGAGGCTGGGCATGGCAAAGTCGAGTCCCTTTGGGTTAGGATCAGCGGGGCCAACAAGGCTAGCGTCCTGGTCGGGGTCTGTTACAGACCGCCGAACCAGGACGAGGAGACGGATGAGGAGTTCTACAGGCAGCTGACAGAAGTTGCGAATACATCAGCGGTGGTTCTCGTGGGGGACTTCAACTTCCCTGACATATCCTGGAAGCACAACACAGCCCAGAGAAAGCAGTCTAGGAGGTTTCTGGAGAGCGTGGAAGATAGCTTCCTGACACAGCTGGTTAGTGAGCCTACCAGGGGTGGCACCCCGCTAGACCTTCTCTTCACAAACAGAGAAGGACTGGTGGAGGATGTGATTGTTGGGAGCTGTCTTGGGCAGAGTGACCATGAAATGGTGGAGTTCTCTATTCTTGGCAAGGCCAGGAAGGGGACCAGTAAAACCACTGTATTGGACTTTTGGAGGGCTGACTTTGTGCTGCTGAGGACACTGGTTGGTAGAGTCCCTTGGGAGGCGGTTCTGAAGGGCAGAGTCCAGGAGGGCAGAGTCCAGGAAGGCTGGGCGCTCTTCAAGAGGGAAATCTTCATGGCGCAGGAATGGTCTGTCCCCACGTGCCCAAAGACGAGCTGGCGGGGAAGAAGACCAGCCTGGCTGAACAGAGAATTGTGGCTTGAGCTTAGAAGAAAAAAGAGGGTTTATAATCTTTGGAAAAGTGGGCGGGCCACTAGGGAGGACTATAAGGATATCGCGAGGCTGTGCAGGGACAAAATTAGAAAAGCCAAAGCTCATCTGGAGCTCAATCTGGCTACTGCCGTTAAAGATAACAAAAAATGTTTTTATAAATACATCAACACAAAAAGGAGGACTAAGGAGAATCTCCATCCTTTACTGGATGCGGGGGGAAACTTAGTTACAAGAGATGAGGAAAAGGCAGAGGTGCTTAATGCCTTCTTCGCCTCAGTCTTTAGCGGCAATACCGGTTGTTCTCTGGATACCCAGTACCCTGAACTGGTGGAAGGGGATGGGGAGAGAGATGTGGCCCTCACTATCCATGAAGAAATGGTTGGTGACCTGGTACGGCACTTGGATGTGCACAAGTCGATGGGGCCAGATGGGATCCACCCAAGGGTAATGAGGGAACTGGCAGAGGTGCTGGCCAAGCTGCTTTCCATCATTTATCAACAGTCCTGGTTATCGGGGGAGGTCCCAGTTGACTGGCGGCTAGCAAATGTGACGCCCATCTACAAGAAGGGCTGGAGGACTGACCCGGGAAACTACAGGCCTGTCAGTTTGACCTCAGTGCCAGGGAAGCTCATGGAGCAGATTATCTTGAGAGTCATCACGCAGCACTTGCAGGGAAAGCAGGCAATCAGGCCCAGTCAGCATGGGTTTATGAAGGGCAGGTCCTGCTTGACAAACCTGATCTCCTTCTATGACAAAGTGACGCGCTGGGTGGATGAGGGAAAGGCTGTGGATGTGGTCTACCTTGACTTCAGCAAGGCTTTTGACACCGTTTCCCACAGCATTCTCCTCAAGAAATTGGCTGCTCTTGCCTTGGACTGGCGCACGCTTCGTTGGGTTAGAAACTGGCTGGATAGCTGGGCCCAAAGAGTTGTGGTAAATGGAGTCAAATCCAGTTGGAGGCTGGTCACTAGTGGCGTTCCCCAGGGCTCGGTGCTGGGGCCGGTCCTCTTCAATATCTTCATTGATGATCTGGATGAGGGCATTGAGTGCACCCTCAGTAAGTTTGCAGATGACACCAAGTTAGGT